>NW_017670513.1:163407-166869 GCF_001879085.1 Nicotiana attenuata | reverse complement strand
GTGATGATTTATGTAAAGTTAATGTGTGGGGTGGTTGGTTTGGCTTTTGAGTGGAACTAATGAAATTAGGAGAAAGGTGCATTGTTTTGAACGAGTAAGAGCCACTTGAAATTGAAAAAAAAAATATAGTTGTATTGCTGTGAAAAAAAAAAGTATTTCTTTAATAAGTGGTGACTCTTGCTGTAATTGTGCTTAAAGAAGTATGGGGTAATATACATTGATGTGAAGGTGGAGTTTGGTTTGACATAAGTATGGGGTTTGAATGTTAAATTATATGTATTAAAGTGCTTAGGGAGGTGTAGTCACTCTTATATCTAAATATATCCTACCCGTCCCGTAGCCTACATTACAACCAAATAAAGTCCTAATTGATCCTAGATTGAATGAGCTCGATTAGTGGAGTAGTACACTACGGGCAAGCTTATGGTGCATCTTTTGTGGCATATGAATGTTATTTCTGAGAGTGAGTGAATTCTTTCTATCTTGAGTTCCTAAGTGTTCTTAAATTTTATTGTGTGGAACTACTCTCTTTTGTTGTGTGAGGGCACTTGATTCATGAAGGAAAGGTAATGCCAGTGACCTCTATGTTACAGTAAGTGGGTGAGTTGTGAATAATGCGTGGTACTTATGAGTTAAATCTTGAGGTGAAGATGTTATGCTTTTGCGCTTAGTCTATTTTAAATACTCTTGGTGTGATGAGTTAGGAGAATTGTTTAAAAAGGTCGTGTCTATAAAAAAAATGTAGCTTGATTGCTCGAGGACGATCAAGAGTTTAAGTGTGGGGTGTTGATAAATGATGAAAAGTGCATATTTTTTAGTATATTTGCATATTAATTCTTGTGTGTGTCGCGGGAGATTACATGATTTTCGAAGTGATATATACTCATTATGTGTTTCTTATGTGTAGGAACGAGTTTGGATGATAAATGATCAAAAGATGACAATTCGACACAAAAAGAAGAAATTAAAGGAGTGGGAGCTCGTCTATTCTCGTGCGTGGCACGAAGTCGGACGCGAAAAAGGAGAAAAGTTAAGGCACAAAACAGCGAAGCGAAGCAAAGGCACGGAGCGCTTCACGAAATGGAAGAATCTCAAAATATGGATCCGCGTCAAAGTCCGCGTCTAGACGCGAAGGTAAACGCGGATCCGCGTCAAAGTCCGCGTCTAGACGCGAAGGCAGACGCGGATTCCAGCTCTCCCATCCGAAGTTCGATAGAAGAATTCCGCCCCTCATCAACCCTAGGTCATATAAATACATCCTAAAATACCACTTTGAAGGGAGAGACAATACTTTAGGGTTAGACAACACCCTTGGAGGCAAGAACATGCTAGGAGCAAGGAGGAAGATTCAACTACGAGTTTTTCCCCTTCTTCTTCCTATTTTATTGTTGGTTATGAATTGGAGTATTGTGTTTTCACATACTTTTATGAAAAGCTAATTCTTTTTCTAGGGTTTTGATGGAACCTTTTGGGGATGAATTGGTTGTTATATTAATATAGTTTTGAGTTAGTTGTTAATCTCTATTTGTTCAACTACGTTTTAATTTTGGTTAATTGAAAGGATCCTCAATTAGCCGTTCCTATTTATTATGTATCTGCTTGAGAGAGAGTGCATATTTAGGTAGTTGTTTGAACAACATCACTCCCGGAGTATACGAGAGTCATAACCGAGGGTTTAGAGGTTGGATTAGAGATAACGATACCTCGGGTGCGATCTAAGTGAACTGTAATGTGAATCTAGCTAGCGTAGATTGAGAGTGTACGTCTAGTAAATTATCATAATTTCTTGAGAGAGATTTATGATAGCTGGAGAGTTCATGATTGATAGAGGCAACTAAGTCAAAGCTATAAGAAACATACAATTAATGAAATCAACAATTGGGGAAATCATAACTCTAGACCTCCTTAATTTAGTCTCCAAACCTTTGTCTCGTTAGTTGATAATTTTACCGTTTTATAGTATTTGTTGGTTAATTAGTTAGATATAAAAATCTTAATATTATAATTTAGAAATTGTTCAAACTTGTCTTCTTTGCGATATTGAACAATTACAGCGAAACCTTAGTTCTCTGTGGGATCCGACTCCGGACTTTTAGACCGGATTATATTTGCAGCGATCGCTTATCCTTTTTAGGACTAGAGTTGGGCGTGATCAGCAGTCTTCGACCCTTTTGAGAAACTTTCTTTCTAACTCCACTATGCCCCGATCCAAGTATCCCAGTCGCTTGTTGGCACTGACAGCCATGTCCTTTCATTCCTCAATTAACTTCTGGTTAGATTCTTGTATCTCGCGGTGTACGCTTTCGCACTCCCGAATTCTCTTGTGTAATTGGTTGTATTTGACCTGTGCCTCGGCCCTTTCATCTATAACCCTATGACCTCGAGCAAACCCCGGCTGGCCCAGACCATCATGGTTGTCTTCCAACCAACCTGAGTAGAAAGGAGCGCAACCAGCATGATACCTATCTGGTTCGAAGGTATCTCTTCCCATTATGATCTTGCAGTGCCAAATATGTTGTGCTTGGCACTTGTAAGGACAATCATCCTCTTGGAAGTCAGCTCGGAAATGACTCATCTTGTCGACCCTGGGTATAACCTGCTTCCTACCAGCTTGCCTTATAACCCGAAGCGGAACGTAAGGGTATGTCCCCCTGAGACCAATCAATATCAGAAAAGGTGCGTCTCTTGATCGGGCAACGAATTCCTCCGTTGGAAACCATTCGGACATCCACTGAATTTGCTCCTCGGTCAAATTATCAAACTGTTCGACCCATCCTTTAGCATCCTCTGGCTGAGCAAACATGTCGGGGATGTAATTAATTCACTTTGGGTGATGGAAAGCGATGTGATCATCCCAGTCCCTATGCCGGATTTCTTGTCGATATTCGCCTCGCTGGAGATGTTCCATGAGCCAGAGTTGGAGTAATAGATTGCAACCTTCAAAGTGTTTTGCTCTTCGCTGACTCTTCTCAAAGCTCGGTATATGTCTGCAATAATCATGGGTATGATGCTGAACGCCTGCCCATCAATTCCTTCCATTAGGTTTTTGGTTACCATAGCTAGCCTGGTGTGGATCCTTGTTTTCTTCATTGGAAACACGACCAGCCCCAAGAAACAGAACATGAAGACGAAAACTCTGCGGTGGATGTGTCCCGAAGATGTGAGGGCAAATTCGCCAGAGTTGAAACGGTAAGATTTGTTGTGACTGTACCTTTCATACAAGTAATCAAAAGGAATGTATGAATCCTTCAAGCGTGTTAATTCTGGATTCTTCTTCAAACCCATCATTTTAAGGAAGCCCCTACCTTTCCGGTTCTCAGGCATTAGCAAACTCGGAGTTTCCCACACCAAACTGGCCAATCCTCCTATTTCCTCTAGCAAGGGTGTCATTTCAATGTCCCCAAAGCGGAACACAGCCCTTTCACAATCCCAAAACAGTGTGGCAGCTTCTATGATCTTGTT
>NW_017670513.1:80437-159709 GCF_001879085.1 Nicotiana attenuata | reverse complement strand
CGGAGAAAAAGTTTGGAAACCAATTTGAAAATAAGAGTACTTGAAGAAATCGGAGAACCTTTGGGAAAAACACAAGAAGCTCATAACTAGCACAGATCTAAGACAGATCTGAAAGAAAATCGAAAAGCTCTTAAAGCAGGGTTTGAAAGAACCCAGAGAAAGTGAGAAAGACCTTGAAAAGTTACCGATCTAGCCGGAAAAGTCAAGACTCTGACTTGAACAGCCATGGGTGGCCGGAAAAGGACCAGAGATCAAAGTTGAACAAAGAGTAGACTAGATCTCTTCGAGATATGTCCATGGAATCACGAAAATAGGTAACCAGTAGACATAGGAGACGAGTACACGTCTCAAAACGCCATGGGAGTCCATGGATTAGGCAGGAATTGAAAGGAATTAGGGTGGAATTGGGTGGTGGCGGCTAGGGTTTATGAAGCTGCTCATGGCCTCAGACATTGAAAGACGCGCTAGGTCTCAAAACGACCGGTTGGGTCGTTACATAATAAGTGACTTACCATCTTCTTCTTTTTCTTTATTCGGCAGCAGAAGCGCAATAAATGACTTTACCATAAATTCCCAGCTTCCATGTTTCACCTAGTACTTAACCATTCAAGTCTTGAACACTAACTAGACCATGATAAGAACCATCAATCGAAGCTAACGGAGGTTTCAGAACACGAAATTAAGGGCTAATACTCAAATGAAGCAATCGGGTCATCACATTCTATAAAAAAGTGTTTTATTTTATTTTGCTATATGTTGTGTAGGTTAACCTAAAAATGTTGATACTCCNGTAACCAGTAGACATAGGAGACGAGTACACGTCTCAAAACGCCATGGGAGTCCATGGATTAGGCAGGAATTGAAAGGAATTAGGGTGGAATTGGGTGGTGGCGGCTAGGGTTTATGTGAGGCTGCAGAGAGAATTGAGAGGAGAGGGATTCAGGGGCGGCGGGTGGTGATAAATGAAGTAGGTTAAGGGGTCATTTGGGTTTAATTATGGAAGGGTGAATGGGGGTCGTTGATCTGAATGATCAACGGTCCATATTAAACGGGGTAGGTAGGGGATCCGGGTTTAGGTTGATTTTAAAAGGGTTAGGGTCGGGTTTAATTCGGAATTGGGCTGGGGAATTGGGGTTCAGTTTGGGTTATAATTGAATGCCAAATGTGGCTACGAGTTAAATAGCCATTTTCCCCTTTTTAAATCATAAAAATAGTAAATGGTTTCTGAAAAATAAAATTGAAATTACTAAAATGATTTATAACACATATTTAACAATTTAAAAATACCAGGCTCAATTTTATGAATACAAGATGCAATCAAACCTTAAAAATGGCTAATATTGCAATTATATGCAATTTAGCTTAAAAAATACTAAATGAATTTGTAAAAATACGTAAAAATTATCTTAGCCATATTTTGGCATAAATATGAAAATAAAATAGATGAATTGCCAAAATAATAATTTTTGAAATAATTATTGAGATTTTATGGATAACAAAGGGGGAGAATAAACCAATTTAAATTATTGAAAATTATGAAAAAAATAAAACACTTGGACAGACTATATATGCATATATATGTTATTTTGAAAGTATTTTGCATATTGAAAATATATAGGGAAAAATTGGGTGTCAACACCTGCTCGAGCTGCAGAAGAGGAGCCACTAGTAGTTCCAGTTAGGGAATAGGCACACGATGCACCTGCTGCCATCCCTGCACTTTAGGGGACGGTAGCATAGTTCTTGAGCATGTTCGGTACTCTAGCTCATGCAAGGTTGATTCCACTTGCACCAACCACATTTCAGGCTGGAGGAGGAGCTCAAACTCCCGCGGCTGGTACATAGAGCGGCGGATCCATGTTGATCAGGTCCCATAGGTTATACCAGTACAGCCTGTTGTTCTGGTTCAGCCCGCGATTACGGCAGCAACATCTAAAGAGGGGCAGCTTAAGCTTGAGAGGTTCAAGAAGTATAACCCTCTTGCATATAGTGGTTTAGCTTCAGAGGATGCATATGGGTTTCTAGAGGGGTGCCACCGTATTATTCGCACCATAGGTATTATGGAGATGAGCGGGGTTGCTTTCACCACTTTCCAGCTATCAGGAGCAGCATATCTGTGGTGGCGGGTGTATGAGGCGGGTAGCCTAGTCGATGCAGCTTCACTTACATGGAGTCAATTTTCAGAGTTATTCTTGAGAGAATTTGTTCCTCAGACCCTTAGGGATGCATGACGTGCGAAGTTTGAGCAGCTGCTCCAGTGTACTATGACAGTATCAAAGTATGTTGTCTGATTCGGTGATTTGTCCAGACATACATCTACCTTAATTTCTACAGCCAGTGAGCGTGTCCGTCAATTTATCGAGGGACTTAACTATGGTATTAGATTCAGCATCGCTCGAGAGATAGAGATAGATACCCTATATCAGCAGGTGGTAGAGATTGCACGGAGGTTAGAGGGTATTCGGGGCCGTGAGAGAAAGGACAGGAAGGCCAAAAGGCCTCGAGGTACTAGAGTATTTAGTGGTGGTCATGCTACAGCTGCAGCCTGTCATGGCAGAGTCTATGTGAGTCATCCAGTTCACTCAACGCTTCTAGCTTCTAGTGGTGCTTCGGCTATTCCGAGGTCTTAGGTTGCATACTTTGCTCAGCCACTTTCTAGTGCACCTCCTACATGGGGTGCCTTCAGCGGTCAATCCCAGCCGCCACACCCACCGAGAGCTTTCTTTGAGTGTGATGATACCCTTCACATAGTTAGAGACCGCTCGAGACTTACGAGGGGTGCACCTCCACAGACTACTCAGGCTCCACGAATTCAGTCAGGTCCACAGACTTCTCAGGCCATGGTTTCTACCCTAGTTGCCGCTCCACCCGCACACCCAGCTAGGGGTGGAGAACATGCGGGTCTCCCTAGAGGGGGAGGTCAGGCCAGATTCGATGCTTTTTCGGGTAGGACGGAGAACGTCACGTTAGAGGCAGTCATTACAAGTATGATTCCATTTTTCCATAGAGATGCATCAGTCTTATTTGATCCGGGATCCACTTATTCGTATGTGTCATCTTACTTTGCTCCATATTTGGATATTTCTCGTGATTCTTTGAGCTCTCCTGTTTATGTGTCCACGTCTGTGGGAGATTCTATTATTGTGGACCATGTGTATCGGTCGTATTTAGTTATTATTAGTGGTTTTTAAGACCATAGGTTATCTATTGTTACTTAGTATGGTAGACTTTGATGTTATCTTGGTTATGGGCTGGTTGTCACCCTATCATGCTATTCTGGATTGTCACGCCAAGACTGTGACACTGGCTATACTAGGTTTGCCACGGTTAGAGTGGAGAGGTGCATTGGATTATGTTCCTAGAAGGTTTGTGTCATTTCTAAAGGCTCAGCGGATGGTTGAGAAAGGGGTATGAAGTTTATCTAGCCTTTGTGAGAGATGTTAGTGTTGATACTCCTACCGTTGAGTAAATTTCGCTAGTGAGAGACTTCCCAGATATATTTCCTACGAATCTTCCGGATATGCCACCCGATAGGGATATCGATTTTGGCCTTGACTTGTTGTCGGGGCATCAGCCCCTTTCTATTCCACCATATCGCATGGCCCCAGCGGAGTTGAAAAAGTTAAAGGAGCTTTTACAAGAGTTTCTTGATAAGGGTTTCATTCGGCCCAGTGTGTCACCTTGGGGTGCTCCGGTCTTGTTTGTGAAAAAGAATAATGGTTCTATGCGCATGTGTATTCATTATCGGCAGTTGAACAAGGTCACGGTGAAGAACAGGTATCCTTTGCCATGTATTGATGACTTATTTTATCAGCTACAGGGTGCCAGAGTGTTCTCAAAGACTGATTTGCGGTCACGTTATCATCAGCTAAAGTTTCGGGATCCGGATATTCTAATGACTACCTTTAGGACTCGGAATGGTCTCTATGAGTTCCTTGTGATGTCATTTGGGCTGACCAACGCCCCAGCAACATTTATGCACCTGATGAATAGTGTATTCCAGCCATATCTTGATTATTTTGTCATTTTGTTTACTCACAACGTCTTGTTGTACTCCCGCAGCCGAGAAGATCATGAGCAGCACCTGAGGATCGTGCTTCAGACATTGAGAGAGAAGTTGTATGCAAAATTCTGAAAGTGTGACTTCTGGCTTGATTCGGTGGCGCTTTTGGATCATGTGGTGTTAAGTGAGGGGATCAAGGTAGATCCGAAGAAGTTTGAAGTAGTTCAAAATTGGCCCAGACCGTCTTCAGCTATTGAGGTTCGAAGTCATAGAGGGTTTCTCATCTACTGCTGCACCTATAACCAGATTGACCCAGAAGGGTGCTCCTTTCAGAAGGTCCAAGGAGTGAGAGGCGAGCTTTCAAAATCTCAAGACTTATTTATCTACATCCCCAGTATTGTATCACCTACGGGTTTGGGGTCTTGCACTGTGTATTGTGATGCTTCACGTGTTGGTGACACTACTTGGAATTGGCAGCTATTGTTCATGCTTTGAAAATTTGGCGGCACTATTTGTACGGTGTCACTTGTGAGGTCTTTACCGACCACCGAATTCTACCGTATTTTTTCAAACAGAAAGATCTTAATGCGGCGCCGGAGATGGTTAGAGTTGCTTAAATATTATGATATCACTATTCTATATCATCCCGGGAAGGCCAATGTGGTGGCCGATGCCTTGAGTCAAAAGGCGGAGAGCTTGGGCAATTTAGCATATCTATCGGTAGCAGAGAGGCCACTAGCCCTGTTCAGGCCTTGGCCAACCAGTTTGTTAGATTGGATGTTTCAGAGCCCAGTCGAGTTCTTGCTTGTGTGATTTCTCAGTTTTTTCTATATGACCGCATCAAAGAGCGTCACTATGATGACCCCTATTTGTTTTTCCTCAAGGACACAGTTTAGTATGGAGATGCCAAGGAAGTTTCTATTGGAGATGACGGTGAGTTGCGGATGCACGGCTAGTTATGTGTGCCCAATGTAGATGGGCTACGTGAGTTGATCCTTCAGGAAGCCACAGCTCGCGGTACTCCATTCATCTGGGTGCCGCTAAGATGTATTAGTATTTGAGGCAGCACTATCGGTGGAGGAGAATGAAGAAAGATATAGTGGAATATGTATCCCGGTACCTAAATTGTCAACAAGTGAAGTATGAGCATCAGAAGCGGTTTGCTTCAATGACTTGATATTCCTGAGTGGAAATAGGAGTGTGTCACCATGGACTTCATTATTGGGCTCCCAAGGACTTAGAAGAAATTTGACGCGGCATGGGTGATTGTAGATAGGTTGACCAAGTCGGCTCATTTTATTTAGGTAGTGACCACCTATTCTTCAGAGCAACTAGCCGGTATCCATCATCTCTGACCAGGGAAACAGCTCACATCGCATTTTAGAGAGCTTTACAGCATGAGCTAGGCACACGGGTTGAGTTGAATACAATATTTCACCCCTAGACAGACGGACAGTCAGAGCGCGCCATTCAAATATTAGAGGATATGCTTCGTGTCGATGTTATGGATTTTAGGGGTTCTTGGGATTAATTTTGTCGCTTGCGGAGTTTGCCTACAACAATAGCTACCAATCGGGTATTCAAATGGCTCCTTATGAGGCCTTATATGGGAGACAGTGTCGTTCTCCAATTGGTTGGTTTGAGCCAGGAGAGGCTAAGTTATTAGGCAATGATTTGGTTGGAGATGCCTTGGAGAAGGTCAAGTTGATCCAGGATCCGCTTCGTACAACCAAATATAGACAGAAGAGTTATGCAGATCGAAAGATTCGTGATGTTGCATTCATGGTTGGAGAGCAAGTTTTTCTTCAGGTTTCACCTATGAAGGGTGTGATGAGGTTCGGAAAGAAGGGCAAGTTGAGTCCTAGGTATATCGGACCTTTTGAGATCCTTGAGAGGATTGGTGAGGTGGCCCACGAGCTTGCATTGCCACCCAGTTTATCTGCGGTTCATCCGGTGTTTCATGTTTTTTCTCCGGAAGTATTATGCTGATCTGTCTCATGTTTTAGACTTCAGCACAGTCCAATTGGACGAGGATTTGACTTATATTGAGGAGTCGGTGGCTATCTTGGACAGACAGATCTAGAAGTTGAGGTCAAAGAACATTGCTTCAGTGAAGGTTCAATGGAGGGGTCATTCGGTCGAGGAGGCGACCTGGGATATCGAGCACGACATGTGGAGTCGTTATCCTCATCTATTCACTATTTCAGGTATGTCCTTGTGCACGTTCAATGACGGACGTTTATTTTAAGAGGGGAGAATGTAACGACCTAACAGGTCATTTTGTGTAATTGCGCCTCGTTTCCGCTTTTTATGCTTCACACATGTATGTTTATGATTTTATGAATTACGGGGTTGATTAGTTTCGTTCCGGGAAGCTTTCGAGTTGATTCGGACCCTTTGATTCTTGACTTGGAAGCCTAAGTTAGTAATGTTGACCAAACCTTGGCTTTTGTGAAAACAACCCCAGAACGGTATTTTGATGGCTCCAATAGCTTTGTATCGCCATTTCGAACTTGGAAGTATGCCAGGAATCGAATTCGGAAGTACGTAGGTTGATTTGTGTTGTTTTGCCGAAATTTAGAAATTTGAAGTTGAAAAGTTTGACCGTAGGTTGAATTTTAGCTATCGAGCTCGAAATTTGACTTTGGGGCTTGGAATAGGTCTGTTATGCTATTTAGAACTTGTCTGTAAAATTTGGTATCATTTGGAGTTAAATTGACAAGATTCGGACATCTTGTTGCAATTCTAGAAGTTCTTGAAATTTACTTCGAAACCTATGCGTTTTAGTGTTTGATTCGTAGTTTTAGATGTTATTATTGTATTTCGATCGCGCGAGCAATTTCGTATGATGTTTTTATACTTGTGTAGATTTTTGGTTTAGAGCCTCGGGGCCTCGGATGAGTTTCGGACATGTTTCGGAAGGTTTTAAACCGAGAATGAATTGCTGGTGCTCAGTTATCACAAGTGCAAGCACCAGCCTCGCTATTGCGAAGGTTACAGTGGGGGCTCAGATGTTGCAATTGCGACTTCCCCTTCACATTGCTGAAGTCGGTTGGCATAAGTCTTGGTTTGCTGGTGCCAACAATTGCTCGCTTTTGCGAGATTTCCAGCTTCGCAATTATGAAGCCTTTTGTCGCAATTGTGATAATGAATGAGGCTGTCAGGGTTCACAAATGCGATCCATGGTCTGCAAATGCGAGGGTTCGCGAATGCGATCCCTGGTCCGCAAATGCGAGGGTTCACAAATATGAACCCTATGTCGCAAATGCGACGCCTACATCTGGACGAAAGGGCTGGTAGACGGGATTTTTCAACATATTCTCTTATTTTAGAACTCTAGACTCGATAGGAGGCGATTTAGAGAGGGGATTTCATCTACAAACTTTGAATAAGTGATTCTAGTCTATTTCCAACTATATTTCATCAATATATGTTAGATTTTAACATCAAAATCATGTGAATCAAAGTGAAAATTTTCGAAACTATGTCAAGTTTTGAAAAATAAGAATTTGAGTTTTGAGAGTCGATTTGGACTCGTATTTTGAAATGAAACACATATATTAACTCGTGGGCCATGGGTAATCGGAATCTACCATTGGACTCGGGTTTTGACCAGGCGGGCCCAGATTGACTTTTGTTGAATTTTTGGGAAACGTGTAAAGATCATAGCTTTATTTATTGTAATTGATTTCCCTTGAATTGTTTGATGGTATCAAGTCGATTTTGGCTAGATTTGAGCCATGTGGAGGTGAATTTTATGGGAAAAGAGGGTTGAGTTGGCCTAGTTGATGTAAGTATCTTGCCTAACTTTGTGTGTGGGAACTACCCTTTAGGTTTGAGATGATTATTTTATTTTGCTATGTGAAAGCCGTGTACGCAAGGTGACGAGTGGGTACATGGGTTGTACATGGTATTTGATCGGTTTAGGCTACTTAGATTATTTCCATACTTTAATTGAAATGTCATATTATGTTCTAAATTCTCATAGACAATCTATTCTTACATATGTTAGTGTAAGGCCCCGAAAAATTTTGCTAAGGAATTTAAGGTTTTGTGGTGCCGAGGTAGATTAATTAGTACAAAGGTTGTATAAACGAATAATGCACTGGATTGTTGATTTATATTTTAAGCCGAAGAATGTGATTTTGCGGTCGAGTTTGCGACCGCAGATTCGTTATGCGGACCGCATATCCGTCGCAAAGTGAAGCAGAAAATTTGTTGAAATCTAAAGGTCATTTACGCGGTCCATTATGCAATCGCATATCCATTATGTGGACCACATTTCAGTTGCAGAATTGGCACGGAGGAATCTGGGAAGTGATTTTGCGGTCCATTCTACGGTCGCAGAATTTGTCTGCGGACCGAAGAACAGTCGCAGACTAGTCTAGAAAAAACAATTTTTGGGCATCAATTTTGCGATCTATTATGCAAACCGCATACCTATTATGCGGCCACTTGCGATTGCAGACCTGAGCTCGGAGGGTCCATTTTCTGATTTTGTAACCCGACCCTATATCAACAAATAGACCTAAAGGGTCATTTGGAAGAGAAAAACTGATAATTATAGAGAGTAGGGAGAGTGTTCTAGAGAGAGGAAGAATCTCAAGTGCTTTGTTCATCAAGATCTTGTCCAAGCTTTGAAATCTAACGTGGAAATCTCACAGGATCTTCACCCAAGAGGTAAGGTTCTAACCCTACTCTTCAATTTCGAGTTTGGGTAAAAAGATCGGTGATTGAGAGTATGATTCTTGGGTGTGAGAGTATCATTTATACATGCATGTACCAATAAGGTTTGTGAGAAGGTTGTTGAGCTCAAATAAGTAAAGATTGGGTTGTGGGGTGAAGGAAATCTTGTTGAAGAACCTTGTAGTCAAATTTGCACATCTAGTGTTTGACAAAATGCTCAAATGAGCTGAACCCATGAATATCTCTCTAATTATGGTTCAATTGTGTTGTGTTTCTAAATAGATTGAGGTTGCTAGGATTTCTGAAATGTTGAAGTAATCTAAGGAAAGCTCAAGCAAGGTATGTTGGCTAAACTTCTCTCTTAGAATTGAATCGCATGATATTCCCGTAAGTTTCAAGTATCTTTGGCTCAAGTTCCTCATTCCCATGTTCCTACTTGTTCCTAATAAATTCAATTATCCCGTGTAAACAAAGTGTCAAAACTATGTCTTCAAAACGTATTCTAAAAGCTCCTATCTCATTATGTTATCCTTCGGGAGTGTGCTCAAGTATGGTTTATGTGTTAAAGCGTTATACCTTCAAATCATATTTTAAATTAAAGTCCATTATGCTTGACTTGGCAAGGATACCCAATGCGCCTAATACTCTTATTGCTCATATATAAAGATGTTTGGAAGTGAAATAAGTGACTTGGGAATATAGAGTGTGGCCAACGTGCCAAGAATGAAAGTTATGCTTGTGGCTAGTGGTGCCAATGAAATGAGATGATGTGAGAAAGGTTATGAAATAAGCTTTGATTCAACTGCTTTAAAATGACTTCGAAAATAAATTGTCTAAAAGCTTATGTTCTCAAGTCATGCCCAAACGTGGCTATTTTAACTAATGATATGCTTTGTAAGTATTTTCAATGTATTTTGAGCTCTTACGTGTTCATGAGCTGAATTTGTGCATTGCCCTTTTGGAAAAAAGTATTTCAAGAATAAACGGTGTGTTACTTGTTTATGATTTTAACTTGCGTTTCGATTACCAATCATTTTACTCCATTTCTTGAAAAGAAATCTACTGTGTTTAAAGCCTTCATTTCTAATAAAGTTAAAGTTCTGATTTCCGAAATATTATATATATTCATATTTATGAAAGGAACGATATGAAAGTGTGGAATATGAAATACGGCCACCGTTCCATGAATAAATAATCTCGTGAATGGCCAAAAGAGCCAGGGAAATATTGTTGTTGTGAGTAGTTGAAAATACTAATGAAGATTTATACAACGTGAAAGATGATGAGGTGAATACATTTGTATCTATGCTACCTTTGTGTGCAAAAATAAAAATAAAAAATTTGGGAGTATCGTTACTCACCAAGGAAGGGTGGGTTGTAACAACCCTCACCTAAAACTACACATGCCGATGTAGGAGTAGATTGTGATTATTCCCCTTATTTGGGATGAGATTGAAATATTGAGGCAATTGTGATTATTCCCCTTAATTGGGATGAGATTGGTAATAGCTGTGCATTGAAAAGTCAACCCACACGGCATATGTGGGAAGGTGGACTAGCTGATCGGGTGGAGATCGGACTCCATGTTGCTCACATGGTGGTACTACTCTTGGTAACACCTTTTTATCGCATCACATGTCAAACCACATTGTTCGTGGGGAGATGGCCTAGCCGATCGAGCGTGATCGAACTCCATGCTAAAAACACGATGGTATATCGGTGCTAATGATATCCCAACCAAAAATATATATTATTTTCGTATTCTGAAAATTTCTATGTTTTAATTGGACATTTGGATGTTGTTGATTGTGACTTGTTGTTTCTATGTTTTTCCCTTTCTTATATGGGAATTCTATCTTAAAAGAGGACATTTAGCTTTACATACTAGTACTATTCCATATGTATTAACGTCCCTTTTGCCGAGGGCACTGCATCTTCTATGGAGGCAGGTGGTTTATCAGCGGGCAATTGTGGTCCTCGTTAGCAGTTACTCCCTATTCAGCAGGTTTTGGTGAGCCCTACTCTATTCTGGGCCTGATATCACTTGATGTTGTACTTTGTGTTTTGAGGTATAGCCGGGGCCTTGTTGTCGCCACTTCCATACTACTCTTATGTTGTACTTAGAGGCTCCGTAGTCAGGTTGTGGGTGGTGTTTGACGTGAGGAAATGACCTAGAAAGGTTGGTATTTGGCAAACATGTTTTTCATTATATCTATAAACTTGTAATATATTGAAAACTATGAATGAAGGTGCTAATGGAAATGAAATAAGTATTGTTAATGAAATCTTTTCAGTGTTTGATTAATGGAGTACATCTCCTATTTATTCATGGAAGAGTTTGGGTAGAAGGAAATCTAACAGGCTTGCTCGGCTAGGTTCACTCGGTTGAGCGCCGGTCGCACTCCCCGAGTTCGGGGCGTGACAGTTAGTCTGTCCTTACCTGCCTTAAATGACTTGTTTAACACTTGTTCTACATCCTACTTGATAAATTGGTCTCATGCTTTAGTTGAACTTGTTGTCCCTTTTATTGTCACATGTTCTCTCTTTCATTGTTGACTATCATTGTTTGAATTGTAGATGTTAGCTCTTCCATTGTTGATTACCATTATTTGAAGTCATTGTTACACGTTATCTCTCCCATTGTGAGTTATTCTTATCTAATATTGTGGTTACACATTATCTTTCTTATTGTTGAGTTATTGGTGTTGAAGTTGTGAAAGTCGTTATCACGTTGAGGCAAATATTTTATTTGTTGAGAAATTTACATTCATTGCTTTTATTGATATTCTTGTACACATTATGGTTGAGCAATGGGCTATTGTTGTGGAAACATTGATATTGTCGATTATTGGCAAATTGTAACATATCGGCACTTGTAGTGCGAATTTTTATTGTGATGTGATATTGACGTGCATGCAGCGGTATAAAGATAGGGGTTAATGTGCATGTGGAGGCATAAGGTGGGACTTATGTGCGTGTTGCTTGTAAGGAAATTACGTGAAGCCACGCGGCGTCATAAGGTGGGCGAAAGTGTGTCTATCTACTTAGGAAAAATTATTTTTAAAACTATTTAAATGTACGGTTCGTGCGGCAGTATAAGGAAAGATTATGATTGAAATTGAGAAATGCGAATATGAGGCAGTACCTCGGTTGTGATTGTTGTTATATACGAGGCAGTACCTCGGTTGAGATTCTTATTGTACGCGAGGTGGTACCTCGTTGTGATTCTTGTTGTTTATATCATGTTGTAAAGCGTTTTTGGTGGGAACACTTCTTGTTGCTTTGTTCTTCCTTGTTCTATCAGTTATTGACCGTATATGAGCATTGTGATTCTTTTCAATTGCTTCTCATATGTTATCTCTATGTTTCCAATCCTTTCATTAGTTTATGTTATTAACTTGTTTCATACTACTTTTCTTCGCTTCCATTACTTCTTGTTATAACATTTCATTCTATTTATTATATCCTAATAGGTGTCTTGACCTAGCCTCGTCACTATTCTACCGAGGTTAGGCTTGATACTTACTGGGTACCAGTGTGGTGTACTCATACTACGCTTCTGCACATCTTTTTTTTTTTGCAAATCTAGGTACGTCTGCTCGTGCCGAATGCTAGACTTGATTTGAGTAGCTGCTTTTGGAGACTTCAAGGTACACTTGCTCTACATCCGCAGGCCTCGGAGTCCCCTTCTGTTTTAGTCATTCCATTGTTTCTTTCTTGTTTCAAACAGTATTGTAGTTCGAGACTAGTAGTACTATCTTATAGATCTTATAACTCTGTTCCAACAGGTTTTGGGGAAAGTGTTTGCCATTGTACTGTTGAGTTATTATAATAGTATGAAGGTTTTATTTGAAGTTTTAGTAGTATTTTCGCTATTTCTCTATGCATGTTAGTCTTACCTAGTCGTAGAGACTAAGTGAAATCACGACATCCTACGGAAGGAATTGGGGTCGTGACAACAAGGAAAGGTATTTCAATAACCAATCATTTCAACAACAAACGTGTTAATAGATCTCAAACTACAGCTCCAATAACTCAACAATGAATGCATTTCCATGAAATGGAACCTTCAATTTCTAATGCATAGCATATTCTTAACGATGAAAGAGATAGCATGAAATAGAACTACGACTAAATGCATGAGAATAACTCAACAATGAAAAGAATAGCATGTAACAACAACTACTAATAAATGCAAATAAGAGTGACCTCGACAATTGAAACTAGAACATGTAATAACAACTTCAATTAAAGCATATAAAAATAAACTTGACAAGGAAAGATAGAACAATCAATAATAATTTCAATGAAATGATTATAAGTAACCTAAGAGTCTAAACCGGTCAATGTTCACATATAAGCCCGTGTACACGCTCGTCACCTCATGTACACGTCTTCCGCATGGTTCAAATAGTACAATCAACCCAAATCCTAAAGGGTAGTCCCCCTTACACAAAGTTAGGAAAGATACTTACCTCAACTAGGCCAAATAAATACTCAAAAATAGCTTTTCCCTTAAAATTCTCCTCTGCATGGCTCAAATCCAACCAAAAATGACTTAATATCATCAAACAATGCAAGAGAAAATAATAACGATTAGTAAAGCTATAACCTTTACACAATTCCCTAAAGGTTAACCCCGGGCCTGTTATGTCAAAAATCGAGTCCAATGGTAGATCTAGACTTCTCAGAACCCCGTGATTTCATATATGTGTTTTGTTTTCAAATCCCAGTCCAACTCGGCTATCAAACCCCAAATTTTTATTTTTCAAAAAATAGACAAATATCCCCAAAATCTCTCTTACATTCTCATGAATTTGATGTTAAATCCCATATATAATTATTTAATATATTTGGAAACTGATCAAAATCACTTACCCAATGGTTGTATGTGAAAATCCCTTCTCCAAATCGCTTCCTACCGAGTCCAGGTTTTCAAAATATGAAAAATGAGACCCACTCCCGTCTTCCTCAAGTGCAAATGTTGCAATTGCGACACTGGATTCGTAATTTCGAAGAATAGCTCGCAAATGCGGCACCTAATAAACCCAGGGAAATGTCGAAATTGCGACACAGACCTCGCAAATGTGAAGTATGCCCTCTTCGCAAATGCGGCCAATTGGTTGCAAATGCGAACCTACCCAGCCCAGGCATTTCTTCGAAAATGCAATCGAGATATCACAAATGCGACACCTGAGACTCCATGCTACGATCGCAATTGTGATGCTGGTGCTCACAACTGCGATAACTGGAGCACCAACACACCAGCAACCTGGAAATGAGTTCAAACCATTCCGAAACACGACTCAAACTCACCCGAGCCCTCGGGACTCCAAACCAAACACCCACACAAATCTTAAAACATCATATGAACTCGCTCGCGCAATAAAAACACCAAAATAACATCTGGAACCACGAATCGGACATCAAAACGCATGAATTTCAAAAGGAAAACTCAAGAACCTCTAGAATCACAACGAAGCGTCTGAATCCGATCAAACCAACTCTAAATGACATCAAATTTTGCAAAGAAGTTCCAAATAGAAAAAAAAAAGACCTATTCCAAGTCCAAAACCAAATTCCAAACTCGATAGCCACAAAGTCAACCTACGGTCAAACTTACGGAAGCTTCTAAACCTCAAATTGCCAATTTTCTGCAAAATAAGTCAAACTAACCTAGGGACCTCTAAATTCAATTCTGGGAATACGTCCAAATCCAAAATCACTATACGAACCTATCAAAGCCATCAAAACACCTTTCCGGGTGGTTTTCGCAGATGTCAAACTTCAGTCAATATTTCCAACTTAAGCTTCTAAACCAAGAACTAAACCAAATTAACCCAAAACCTTCTCGGAACAAAACTAACCATCCCCGCAAGTCATAAAACCAAAAATACTCATACAGGAAGCTTCTAAAGGGGAAACAGGGCTCAAACACAAAACGACCGGTTGGGTCGTTACATTCTCCCGCCCTTAAAACAATTGTTCGTCCTCGAACGTGTATAGAGACATACCCGAAATGCCAAAATGGTGAGGATAATGAATCCACATGTCATGCTCAGTCTCCCAGGTCGCCTCCTCTACCAGTTGACCTCTCCATTGAACCTTCACTAAAGCAATATTCTTTGACCTTAACATCCGGACTTGCCTGTCCACGATAGCCACCGGCTCCTCAACATAAATCAAATCCATGTCCAATTTTACTGAGCTGAAATTAATACATGTGATGGATCATCAAAATACTTCCGGAGCATGGAAACATGGAAAACCAGAACTCCCGATAGGCTGGGTGGCAATGCAAGTCTGTAGGCCACCTCACCAACTCTCTCAAGGATCTCAAAAGGACCAATATACCTAGGGCTTAACTTTTCCTTCTTTTCGAACATCATCACAACCTATGAGTGAAACTTTAATCAAGACCCTCTATTCCACCATAAATTCTACATCACGTGCCCTCCGATTAGCATAACTCTTTTGCCTAGATTGTGTTGTACGAAGCCGATCTTGAATCACCAAATTAGTGCCCAACAACCTAGCCTCTCACGGCTCAAACCAACCAACTTGGGAACGATATCGCCTCCTATATATGGCCTCATAAAATTCCATCTGAATACTCGATTGGTAGTTGTTGTTGTAGGCAAAATTTGCGAGTGGTAGGAACTGACCCCATGAACCCCTAAAATCCATAAAGGCATGAAGCATATCCTCCAAAATCTAAATGGTGCGCTCGGATTGTCCATCCATTTGGGGATGAAATGTCGTGCTCAGCTCGACCTATGTTCCTAACTCATGCTGGATAGCTCTCCAAAAATGCAATGTGAACTGTGTGCCTCAATCGAAGATAATAGACACCGTCACACCATGCAGACGAACAATCTCACGAATATAGATCTGAGCTAGCTGCTCTAAGAGTAGGTAGTCACAATCAAAGTGAAGTGTGCAAACTTGATCAGTCTATCCATAGTAACCCACACTGCATCAAAATTATTCAAAGTCCGCGGGAGTCTAATAATGAAATCCATGTTGATACGCTCCCACTTCCACTCTAGAATCTCAAGTCTCTGAAGCAAACCGCCCGGCCCCTGATGCTTGTACTTCACCTACTGACAGTTCAAACACCGAGCCACATACTCCACTATATCTTTCTTCATTCTTATCCACCAGTAGTGCTACCTCAAATCCTAATACATCTTAGCGGCACCCGGATGAATGGAATACTGCAAACTATGGGCCTCCTCGAGAATCAATTCACGTAACCCATCCACATTGGGTATACAAATCCGGCCATGCATCCTCAGCACCCTATCATCTCCAACAGAAACCTCCTTGCCATCACCGTGTTGCACCGTGTCCTTAAGGACAAGTAAATGGGGGTCATCACACTGACGCACCTAGATGCGATCATACAAAGAAGACCAAGAAACCACGCAAGCAAGGACCCGCCTATGCTTCGAAACATCCAACCTCACAAACCGATTGGCCAAAGCCTGAACATCCAATGCTAACAATCTCTCTCCAACTAGAATATATGCAAGGCCACCCATACTCTCAACCTTCCTACTCAAGGCATCTGCCACCACAGTGGCTTTCTCGGGATGATAAAGAATGGTGATATCATAGTCCTTTAATAGCTCTAACCACCTCCGTTGCCTCAAGTTCAGATGTTTTTGCTCGACCAAGTGTTGTAGACTCAGGTGATCTGTGAATACCTCACAAGACACGCCGTAAGATAGTTCCTCCAAATCTTCAATGCATGGACAATGGCTGCCAACTCTAAATCATGAACGGGGTAGTTTTTCTCATGGGGCTACAATTGACGTGAATCATAAGCAATCACTCTACCCTCATGCATCAAGACACATTCATTGCCAATCTGCGAAACATCACAATAAACTGTATATGAACCCGACGCGGAAGGCAAAACTAGAATTGGAGTTGTGGTCAAGGCAGTCTTGAGCTTCTGGAGCTCGTCAAACTACCTGAATGGAGCACCCTTTTGAGTCAATCTGGTGAAAGGAGCTGCGAAGGATGAAAAACCCTCCATGAAATGGCAATAATTACCAGCCAAGCCTAGAAAACTCTGGATCTCAGTAGTAGAAGATGGTATGGGCCAACTCTGAACTGCCTCCATCTTCTTTGGATCCACCTTAATCCACTCACTAGACACCACATAACCCAAAATACCACCGAATCAAGCCAAAACTCACAGTTGGAGAATTTTGCATATAACTTCTTCTCCGTCAAGGTTTGGAGCACGATCGTAAAGTGTTGCTCATGATCCTGCTGGCTACGAGAGTATACCAATACGTCATCAATGAACACAATGATGAAAAAATCAAGATATGGCTAGAATACACTGTACATAAAGTGCATAAAGGCTGCTAAGGCTTTGGTCAGCCCAAATGACATCACCAAAAACTCATAGCGACCATAGCAAGCCCTGAAAGCAGTCTTCAGAATATCTTAATCCCCAATCTTCAACTGATGATACCCTTACCTCAAATCAATCTTTGAGAATACCGGAGCACCTCGAAGCTCGTCGAACAGATCATCAATACCCGATAGTGGATACTTGTTCTTGATTGTAACCTTGTTCAACTGCCTATAATCAATACACATTCTCAAAGAGTCGTCTTTCTTATTCACAAATAGAACAGGAGAACCCCAAGGCGAAACACTCGGTCAGATGAAACCCTTATCAAGCAACTCCTAAACATGTTCCTTTAACTCCTTCAACTACACTGGTGTCGTACGATATGGTGGAATAGAAATAGGCTGAGTACCTAGCACCAGTTCAATACCAAAATCGACATCCCTATCAGGTTGCATGCCCGGTAGGTCTACTAGAAACATATTTGGGAAATCTCTCACGATCTGGACTGGCTCAACGGTAGGAGTATCAGCACTAATATCCCTCACAAAGTCTAGATATGCTTCACACCCTTTCTCAACCATTTGTTGTGCCTTCAGAAAGGACACCACCCTGCTAGGAATACAATCCAATGTATCCCTCCACTCCAACCACGACAACCCTGGCATAGCTAGTGTCATGATCTTGGCATGATAGTCCAGAATAGTGTGATAGGGCGATAGCCAATCCATGCCCAGGATCACGTTAAAGTATACCATACTGAGTAGCAAAAGGTTAACTAGGTCTCATAATCACCGATAGTGACCAAACATGGCTGATAAACATGGTCTACAATAATAGAATGTCTCACAGGAGTAGACACATATACAAGAGCACTCAAAGAATCACAAGATATATCCAAATATGGAGCAAAGTAAGATGGCACATACGAATAAGTGGAACCTGGATCAAATAAAACTGATGCATTCTAATGACAGACCAGAACAATACCTATGATGATAGCATCTAATGCAATAGACTCAGTCCTATCCGAAAAATCATAGAAACGAGCATGGCCTCCCCCTCTAGGGAGACCTCTACTTGCTTTACTTCCACCCCTAACTGGCAGTGTAGTTGGAGCGGTAACTGGAGCAACAACCATGGCCTGTGGACCCTGTGGAATCTGCGGAGCCTGTGTAGCCTGTGGAGGTGCAACCCTCCTAAGTTTGGGACAATCCCTCACTATATACCTGGTATCTCCATGCTCAAAACAACCTCTCAGCGGGCATGGCTACTAAAATTGAAACTGACCTGGTCGGCTAGACTAACCGCTGAAGGCACCCCATGCAAGAGGTGCACTGGAAAGTGGATGTGCATAATAACCTGAAACCTCGAATAGTCGGAGCACTACGAGTGGCTGAAAGTGCTAAATGAACTAGTTGACTCACATAACCTCTGCCATGAAAAGATAAAACTGGAGCGCGAGCACCACTATATCCTCCAGAATCTCGAAGCCTCGTAGCCTCCCTATCCTCCCTCTCCTGACCCCGCATACACTCCATCCTTCGAGCGATCTCTATAACTTGCTAAAATGGAGTATCCGTCTCCAACTCTCAAGCCATGCTGAATCTAAGACCATAACTGAGCCCCTCAATAAATCTGCGGACTCACTCTCTACTATAGAAACCAAGATAGGTGCATGTCAGGACAACTCACTGAATCTGATGGCATACTCTAACTCTATCATAGTCCCCTAACGCAACTTCTCGAACTCTGTGCGCAATGTATCTCGAAGGGTCTGAGAAACAAACTCTCTAAAAAATATATCCAAAAATTGAGCCCAAATGAGTGGGCCTGCATCAGCTGGTCTACCTTTCTCATAAGCCTGCAACCACCTATATACTGCTCCTGACAGCTGAAAAGTAAATTCAACTCCGCTCACCTCCATAATACCCATGGTGCGTAGAATACGGTGGCACTTGTCTGGAAAACCCTACACATCCTAAGTAACAGCGCAACTGAAAGCAGGAGGATCATACTTCTTGAACCTCTCAAGTCTCAACTACTCCTCCTCAGATGCCTCTGAAATGACCTCATGCTGAACCGGAATAACATGTTGTGCTAGCATAACTTCTGGAACTTCATCAATATGGACCCGCTGCTCTGGAGTACGGGTCGTGAGATCTTGAGCTACTGCCCCAACCTGAGATGTGGCTGGTGCAACAGGTATCAATCCCGCATGAGCTAAAGTATCGAACATGCTCAGGAAGTATGTTAGGGCCTCCTGGAGTCTAGGGGTAGCAATAGGAGCCTCGGGTGTCTATACCCCAACCGGAGATACTCCTCCGTCACCACTCGGGCAGGTTCTCTAGCTGTAGCACGTGCCCCTCCTCGGCCTCTACCTCGGCCCCAGCCTCTCGTGGCTCTAGCAAGGTGCGCAAGTGTCTGATCATCTGATCCAGCAATGCGTGTCCTCACCATCTGTGAGAGAATAGAAAGACAAGGCTCAGATTATAAAATCAACATATCCGCATGATAAGAAATCAAAGAAGTGAAATTTTCCTAATAGTTTCATATCCTCTCGAAGATAAGTACAGACGTCTCTGTACCGCTCCACAAGCCTCTACTAAACTTGCTTATGACTTGTAGCACCTGTGAACCTAGAGCTCTGATACCAACTTGTCGCGACCCCAAATTCCCGCCTTAGGATGTCGTGATGGCACCTAGTCTCTAAGACTAAGTAAGCCTAAAATAAAATGAGATTTTAATAGAAATAACAACTAAGATATTAAATTAAACTGATAACTATCACAATAAAGTCAAAATGGAATATTAGTCATATAAATCCAAAAAATCGGTGGAACTTAGTCATAGCTCTACTAAAATATATTAAAATCTCTAATACAATATTGTTTGATAAGAAGATAAATAGTAGTAAAGGCAATAACAGAAGGTGACTCTGAGGCTAGCGAGTGTCAAGCAGTTATACCTTGAAGTTTTTCAGAATATCTGGGTCAAATCACTTGCGTCCGGCACGAGCAGAAGTACATGGATCTATACGAAAATGTGCAGATGTGTAGCATGAGTACACCCCAACGGTGTCGAGTAAGTATCAAGCCTAACATCGGTAGAGTAATGACGAGGCCAGGTCAAGACACCTACTAGACATAAGACCTATGCTGAATATTAACATAGTCCGATAACGGAAGCAAAAAAATAAATGACGACAAAACAATACATTGAATAAGGCTAACAACGGAATTTAAGGCAATAAAGGTCAACAAAGAGTGAACATATGATAAAAATAACAAGTGATCAAGTTCCATAAAAATACAAATAATGAATGAAGGGAAGATAATAATCGTTCAAATTAACAAGCCTTTTCAATATAGAATGTACATTAAGAATCATAACTGAGGTACTACACCTCATATTCAAATTTCACAAGTCACAATCACAATCTTCCTTATATCGCCGCGTGATCCTTGCATTTATATTTTTTTAAATATTTTTTCCGAAATAGCTACATGCGATTTAGCCCCATTATCACACCACGTGGCTTCAAGTAATTCCCTTACTAGCAACACGCGTATAAATCCCACCTTATCTCGCCGCTTACAGATCAATCCCCACCCTTATACCTCCGCATGCACATCAATATCACGACACAGTAATCAACTCACACCACATGCACAATGCCACAACATTTCCAAAATCAATAATATCAATGTCACCACAACACATAGCCTATGGCTCAACCACAATGTGTACAAGAATCTCAATAATAACAAATGAACGAGAAATAACTCAACAACGAAAGGTATTCCAATAACCAACAATTTCAACCACAAACGTGTTAACAGCTCTCGACAACTACAACTTTAATAACTCAACAATAAAGGTATTTTTATGAAATGGCAACTTCAAATTCTAAAGCAAGCTTAACAATGAAAGAGATCACATGAAATAGAAACTACGACTAAATGCATGAGAATAACTCAACAATGAAAAGAATAGCATGTAACAACAACTACTAATAAATACATATAAGATTGACCTCAACAATTGAAACTAGAACATGTAATAACAACTTCAATTAAAGCATATAAGAATAAACTTGACAAAGAAAGATAGAACAATTAATAACAACTTCAATGAAATTCTTATAAGTAACCTAAGAGTCTAAACCCATCAATTTTCACATATAAGCCTGTGTACATGCTCGTCACCTCATGTACACGTCTTCCACATAGTTCATATTGTACAATCAACCCAAGTCCTAAGGGGTAGTTCTCCCACGCAAAGTTAGGCAAGAAACTTACACCAATGAGGCCAAATCAACACTCAAAAATAGCTTTTCCGTTAAAATTCGCCTCTGCATGGCTCAAATCTAACCAAAAATGACTTAATATAATCAAACAATGAAAGAGAAACCAATGGAAATTAATAAAGCTATGACCTTTACACAATTCCCCAAAAGTCAACCCCGAGCCCACCCGGTCAAAACCTGAGTCCAATAGTAGATCTTGACTACCCATAACCCCACGAGTCCATATATGTATTTTGTTTTCAAATCTGAGTCCAATTCGACTCTCAAGTACAAAATTTTCAATTTTCAAAACATAGATAAACATCCCCAAAATCTCTCTTAGATTCTCATGAATTTGATATTAAATCTCATATATAATCATGTAATATAATTGGAAATTAATCAAAATCACTTACCCAATGATTGTATGTGAAAATCTCTTCTCCAAATTGCCTCCTACCGAGTCTAGGGTTCCAAAATATGAAAAATAAGACCAAATTGCGAACCCACACAACTGTGAGGAATAGCTCGCAAATGCGGCACCTGACAAGCCCGGGGAAATGTCGCAATTGCGATACGGACATCGCAAATGTGAAGTCTAACCTCTTTGCAAATGCGGCCAATTGGTCGCAAATGCGAACCTACCCAGCCCTGGCATTTCTTCACAAATTTGATCATGTATCTCAAATGCGATACCTGAGAACCCCCCCCCCCCCTTTACGATCGCAATTGTGTTGTTGGTGCTCGCAAGTGCGATAATTGGAGCACTGGCACACCAGCAACCTGGAAATGAGTTCAAACCATTCTGAAACACGCCCAACACTCACCTCCAGCCCTCGAGGCTACAAATAAACATCCACAAAAATCTAAAAACATTATAATACTTGCTCACGCAATCAAAACACCAAAATAACATCTAGAACCACGAATCAGACATCAAAATGCATGAATTTCATAAGGAAAACTCAAGAACCTCTAGAATCACAAACAAGCGTTTGAATCCTATCAAACAAACTCCAGATATACCAAATTTTGAAGACAAGTTCCAAATAGCAAAGCGGGCCTATTCCAAGTCCCAAAACAAAATTTCCAACCCGATAGCCATAAAGTCAACATACAGTTAAACTTAGGGAAACTTCTAAACCTTAAATTGTCAACTTTCGGCAAAACAGGTCTAATCAACCTAGGGACCTCTGAATTCAATTTTGCGCATACTCCCAAGTCTAAAATCATGATAAGAACCTATCGGAGCCATCAAAACACCATTCTAGGTTATTTTTACAAAGTCAACCTTCGCTCAACATCTCCAAATTAAGCTTCTAAACCATGAACTAAAGGGTCCAAATCAACCTAAAATCTTTCCAGAATAAAACTAGCCATCCCCTCAAGTCATTAAACTACAAATACACATACAGGAAGTTTCAAAAGGGGAAACAGTGGCCAAATATACAAAACGACCAGTCAGGTCATTACAGTGTACAAATTAGAGTAACTTGTAATTTCATACAATAAGTAGAAGTAGGAGAAGTGTGAGAGTATTGGGTTACATCCTACGTGGCAGGTCATGGTTTTTTCACCTTTGAGCCGGGTTAATTTCCACGTAAAAATTATTGTTCTTATTTTACTGTTTATTTTATTTACGCGTAAGAAGTAAGACAAAGAACCAAGTTCTTTAGCCATTTAAGAAAACATGAAAATTAATAATTGGTATCAGAGCGAGTTCTCTTAAACGTGGCTAACCTAGAGATATCTTGGAAGAAAATGAGTGCTCCACCTGGAATCAACGAAGGACAGTCAAGTACTAGACCACCTTTGTTTAATGGAAAATACTGCAGTTGGTGGAAGATAAGAATAGAGGACCATTAACTCCCACCAAAACAATCGGAAAAATGAAACTATTCCCAAAGACCCTTTTGAATTTGTAGCAGCAGACTTCAAGATGATGGAAAATAATGCAAAGGTCAAGAAGATTCTCATTTGTGGACTTGGTCCTGATGAGTATAACAAGATATATGCCTGCTCCAATGTAAAGGATATTTGGGATGAATTTCAAACTACTCATGAAGGAACCAATCAGGTGAAGAGATCAAGAATCGAGTAGCTCGTGAGAAACTATGAGCTTTTCTCTATGAGGAAGTCAGAACCTATTTAAGAGATGATGACCGGGTTCACTATCATAACAAGTGAATTAAAGTCATTGGAAAAGGCATTTACCTCTGAGGAACTGGTTAGCAAGTTTCTAAGGATCCTCCCTACTTCATGGGAATCAAAAGTCACATCCATTCAGGAAGCAAAGGAGTTGGACAAGATATCACTAGATGAGTTGATTGGAAACTAAAACTTGTAAGATGAGAAAGCTGGAACTATGCAAGGAGGAACCAAACAGAGATAAGGCACTCATTCTTAAGGCGTATGAAGAAGATAAGTTTGACAGTGATGATCTAGACCTAGTAATGTCTTCTAAGTTTAAAAGGTTCATGAAGAATTCTAAGAATGGACCAAAAAGAGAAAGCAATGGAAAACCTAAGAAGATTGACAAGTATTCTTATGATGGGTGTTACAAGTGTAACAAACTAGATCATATGGTCAAGGATTGTCTAGCATGGGAAATTGAAAGGAAGAAATAAAGAGCTAAAAAAGAAAAAAGCGATAAGATGAAAGATCTAGGCCTACAGAAAAGCAAATTCTAGGCAAGGGATTTACTAAGAACATGAAATAAGGTTTCCTAGCAGCATATGAAGACGGTGGAAGTAACAAAGAGGAGGAGAAAGAAAACGAGGCCATCAACCTATATGCTGTAATAGACTCATACGAGGTCGTTGATTCTGAGCCTCCCGTACAGCTAGGAATGCATATTGGAAGACCCCCATCCTTTTGATGGACACCATTATGATGAATGAAAGATGTGAAGGAAACTGATTTTGACCTATGGATAAATGTCAATCACAAGCCAATCACACCTACTAAAGAGGATAGCAATGGATAAGAGCATCAAAAGGGAGGAGGAATATGATGTTGAGGATCGCCGGATAATTTAGAAAAATACTAAAGAAAAGTATCTTCTTTATAGGAATCTGCCAAGAAATGTCCTCTACAAGTTGTTCTCCTACATCTCATCCCATGGCATATGGAGGACTCTGGAAGCTGATTATGGAAATGAAAACATTGAGTTAGCACTGATGGCAATTGAAGAAAGCAAGATAGAAGAGGAAGTGATAGGGATGATGGACATGAGCAACTCAGGAATGAAGACGAAGGAATCAGGTAAGTGTTTCTAATCTTAAAGAAAACATCCATGCTATGTCTAAAAACAGCTAATGGCCATAATAGTGACCATGATGAGTAAGATGGATAAGTTAAATGCTAGAAATGATCAGTAAGAAATCTTTCATGTGTCAAACTTGATTTCAAAAATTTTGAATCTAACAAAACTAATCTTGAAGCACAAGTTAAAGAACTTAAGAACCAAGTCCTTGAACTCATTGCACTTAATGAGAAACAAGCTCCTTCCAATGGAAAGTGAATAGTAAGTGACCTGCAAAACAATCTTGAAAGGGAACTGAAAGAGCTCAAGGATAGTATACATGATTCTAACAGTAGGAATAAAGTAATACAAGAGAACCTTGAGAAGGAAAAATATGAACTATCTAGGCTAAGCAAGTGGCATAGATCCTCTGACGCTTTGATCGGCTAAATGAAAATTGCAGCAGTAATAAATCAGGAATTGGCTATACGAAATATGTACCAAGGTTTGATCCTAAGTATGTAGGAATTTATGATAATAAGATGTGTACTTACTGTGGAAAGGTAGGACACCTCAGAGACAGTTGCCTTGCTTTAATTCATACTGAGTTCAAAAATGTTTTTGATACTTAAAGATATGGAAATAGAAGAAAAACCCACAATCACTTTCCATGTTCAAGCTAAGTGGATTAAGGTCAATAAGAAAAAGACATCCAAAGCTCTGCATTTCTAGGTAAAAGGAGATTTGATTCATCCTTTCTCCAACAAAAAGGAACCCAAGCTTGTCTAGGTTCCCAAAACTAACCTGTGATTTTTGTTGCAGGCTAAAGTAAGAGGAAGCCATCAAATATTGATATCTACAGTGGTTGCTCAAGACATATGACTGATGAAGAGAAGAATTTTCTCTCACTAACAGCCTTCCAAGGAGGGAGTGTGTCCTTTGTAAATGGGAAGAAGGGACAAATAACAGGTATTGGTAATGTTGGTAAGTCACTCTCTCATGATATAGAAGATGTATACTAATTAGTTGGACTCAAGCATAATCCCCTCAGTATTTCTCAAATGTGTGATAAAAGTAATGAGGTAAAACTTAATTCAACAACCTATACCATCGCTAAACTGGATACCAATGAAATGGTTCTGAAAGGTAAGAGACATAACAATGTTTACAAGATATCTATTATGTCTCTTCCTCAGAGTGAGAATACTTGTTTAAGAGTAGTGGAAGATCATCCACTATTGTGGCATAGAAGATTGGGTCATGCTAGTCTATCTCAACATAATAACTAGCAGCAAAGGACCCGGTCCTTGGGCTACCAAAAGTTGAGTTTTCATCTTATAATGTTTGTGCTGCATATTTTAGAGGTAAACATGTAAGGTCATCTTTTAAATCTAAGGAAGTTATTAGTACCTCCATAGCCCTTGAACTTCTCCACATGGACCTATGTGGACCCATGAGGGTAAAGAGCAGGGGAGGAAAGAAGTATGTATTTGTGATTATTGATGACTTCTCCAAGTACACATGGACCTTGTTTCTAGCATCTAAGGATGAAACCTTTGATGTATCATCTGTATTTGTCAGAATGATTCAACAGAAGCTAGGAAGTATCGTACCAAGTATAAGAACAGATCATGGAACTGAGTTTGGAAATCCTAAATTCCTTGAATTTTGTAGCATTCATGGCATTGAACATAACTTCTCTGCATCCAAAACTCCACAACAAAATGGTGTTGTGAAAAGAAAAAAAAGATCTCTAGAAGATATGGGTAAGACCATGCTAATTGCTACTGGATTGCTTAAAAGCTTCCGGGCTGAGGTAGCCAATACTGCCTTTTACTTGTTAAATTAGTGAATGATCAGACCCATTCTTGAGAAAACTCCCTATGGGTTACTTCGAGGAAGAAAGCCCAACATCACTCACCTAAGAGCTTTTGGTTGTAAATATCTTATGCACAACAATGGCAAAGAAGCTCTAGGTAAATTTGATGATAGAAGTGATGAAGGAGTATTCTTGGGATATTCACCACATGGTAAAGCATACAAAGTGTTTAAAAAAGAGCTATATGTGTGGAAAAAAATATTCATGTAATCTTTGATAAATCTAACAACATGGTTGAGAAAGGTTTGCAGGATAAAGACTATGATTTCGGGCTCACTCAGGAAAGGACTTCTGGAGAATCTGAGCAACATCATGAAGGAGAATCAGGTAATCGTGAGCGCGATGAAAGTGAACAGAAAGAATAAGAAGAAGAGGGAACAACACTGATAGATACTCAAATATGCGAAGCAGCACCCACTAACACTAGTCCTCTAGGCCCCTCCTCATTTGAACCATCTTAGGGTCTACAAGTAAGGCCATGGAAATACCAAAGCTCTCATCTCCTTCAAAATAACATTTGTGATCCAGATGCAGAAGTACAAATAAGATCATCCCTGAGAAACTTGTGTGCACTCAATGCATTTCTCTCTTAGATAGAACCTAAGAACATAAAGGAAGCCCTATAGGATCCAGATTGGATAATGGCCATGTTGCAAGAGCTAAACCAATTTAAAGGGAGCGAGGTTTGGCATCTAGTGCAAAGACCCAAAAATAGAACTGTTATAGGTACCAGATGGGTGCTCTAGAACAAGTTGGATGGGTAAGGAAATATCACAAGGAACAAGGTCAGGCCGGTGGTTCAGAGATACAAACAGGAAGAAGGAATTGACTATGATGAAACATTTGCTCCAGTAGCCAGAATGGAAGCCATCAGAATGTTGATAGCCTTTTATGCACATATGGAATTCACTCTATATCAGATGGATGTAAAGAGTGCATTTCTAAGTGGCTACTTAAAGGAGGAAGTGTTTGTTAAACAGCCTCATGGATGTGAAAGTGAACAATTCCCTAACCATGTTTTCAGATTGGACAAGGCTAATAACAAGCTCCAAGAGCTTGGTATGAGAGGCTCTCAAAATTCCTCTTAACCAATGACTTTCCAAGGGGAAAAGTGGACAACACGCTATTTTTGAAGAACAAAGAAAGAATATTCATGTTGTGCAAGTGTATGTGATGATATTATTTTTTGGGCCACTAATAAAACACTGTCCAAAGAATTTACTGAAATAATAGGGAATGAATTTGAAATGAGTATGATGGGTGAGTTGAATTTCTATTGAACTACAGATCAAGCAGACACCTACTGGAACCGTGATTCACTAGCACAAATACATCACAGAACTCTTGACGAAATTCAACATGCATTCTTCAAAGTCAATTGATACTCTTATTGCCATTGCAACAAATCTTGATCTAGATGGAGAAGTGGAAAATGTGGAACAAAAATTGTACAGATGAATGATTGGTTTACTGTTGTATCTGATTACAAACAGGCATGATATTGTGTCCAATATGGGTCTATGTGCAAGGTTTCAGGAATATCCTAAGGAATCCCACTTAAAGACATTCAAAAGAATAATCATATACCTTAAAGGAACTCCTATTTGTGTATATGGTATCCAAGACGATATAACTTTCAGTTAGTGGGTTATGTTGATGCTGACTATGCAGGTTTTCATCTTGACAGGAAAAACACTTCAGGTCACTTCCTTGGTTCTTGCCTTGTGTATTGGGGAACAAAGAAGCGGAACTCAGTGGCCCTATCTACAGCTGAAGCAGAATATGTGGTTGCTGCATCTTGCTGTGCTCAATTGCTACAGATAAGATAGCAGCTCAGGAACTACGGTATTTTTGTTGATTGTGTCCTATCATTTGTGACAACACCAGTGCTATAAATATTGCTAAAAATCCATGTCAACATAAGAGAACTAAGCACATTGATATCAGAAATCACTTTCTCAGAGACAATATTGAAAAGGGAAATATCTCAATAAATTATGTAAAATTGAATATCAAATTACTGACATTTTTACTAAAGCACTTAGTAGGGACCATTTTGAAATAAACAGACTAAAACTAGGATTAATCAAGTCCTCCCACTAGGCTGAACCCCAATGATTGGCTAGGAAAAGGGTCGATAGTTGTAGATCTTGAGGTATCAAATACTTGATTCAGTCTCATACTTGCTCTAAGTATACATGCTTGCCTCGAAAATCTAAGTGATGACTGTGTCTTATGATTTTGACTTATTGTGTATGATGCTTTACTATAGAAATGACTAAGGAATCACAAAGGAGTTGTCTTCTGACTCAAGTACGTGCCATCTTGTTTAATGTTATTAAAACTTGATAACTAAAATTATTGATGCTTTTGGACTTCCTTAATCAAGTAGGTACCAATTCTATTCATTATCAAAGTCAAGGGTCAAAGGGAAATTTTGTTGAAATAAGAATCCTATTCTAAAAGTCCATTCGTCAAATGTAACCGTTGTTAGATTCCCATTATAAATCAAATCATTTTCTCTCTCTCTCTTCGAGTCAAATCAGGACTACTCTTTTTAAAACTATCTCTTAGCATCTTTCCCAAATTCACTATTTCTCTTCAACCCTAAGCAAGAACCAAATCAAATTATCTCATCCTCTCTCCACCATGACTAAGCCTAGCCAGACTCCCTCAAAGACAAAATCGTCTTCAAAATACTAGGTCCAAAGCCAAATTGAGAAGTCTAAGCCAAAGAAAAGTGTAAAATCAGTTGTTAGCTCTGTACCATCACCTGCTATTTCTCAACCTATACCCACTGATATCCCTGCACCACCGCCTACTGTCATTGTTCCACCCCCAGTCTCTACCATCTCTGTACCCCCATCTCGAAAACCAACAACCCAAGCAACTGTAAATAACCAACATATCACCTCCAAACCCACAAAGGTCAAGGCTACTTCAAAAAAATCAGTAAGAAGTGAGAAACCAGTTGATCGTGTTGCTGCTTAGGGGGACCCAGAGGTTAAGAGGACTATGCTCAGAGGGAACCTGAAATCACCAAGGATACTCAAGTAAAACCTTCCCCATCAAAACTGGATGTTCTGGCATCTGCTATTGAGGTGTCCCCACTAGATATTATTGAACCTATGAGAGACACACCACATGTAGAAAGTACTGTAGTAGAAAACAAAGTAGTAGCTCAGCGTGAGAACTTAGAAGTAGTTGCAGACCTGCATGTGGTCAAGGGGAAAGGTGAGGAAGAAACAAGGGATAATGAAGTTTCCAATGAAAGCTCTTATAGTTGGACTGATGATGAGTAGGATAACGAAACAAATAAGGAGGGAGAAGGGGAACAAAAGAAAGATCACAATTCTAAGGAAAATAAAAGTGAGGATGAGGGTGAGTCAAAAAAAAGGTAATGAAGGTGAAATAGAAGAACAACAAGGAAAACAAGTGGGAGATTCATAAGAAGAAAAGGGAAGTGAGGGAGGGGAAGATTCTGGGAGTGAGGGCAATGAAGGTGTAGGAGATAATGAAAAAGAAAGTGAAAGTGAGGATTTTGAATCTGAAAGTGAGGAAGAAAATGCAAGTGAAGAACTCGAAGGCTCTATGACTATTGGAAATACAGTCATGGCCCCTTTGGAAGAAGTAAATGAAGAGGAAGGGTCGGAGGAACCTAGGCCTTCCTTAACTCCTTTCGTAGGAGATGAGGAGGTCGAAAGTGATAAGGATGACATGCCACTGTCTGAAGTGGGAAAGAAGAAAAAAAAGCCCCTACAAAGCCTACAAGAATAGCTTCACAGGCAAGAAAGAAAGTGGCTCATCCTACTATGACTCCGCTCACCAGGAGCAAGAGAAAAGATGTTGATGCACAAATGATCAAAAAAGCTAGGAGTGCCAAGAGGACAAGAAAGCCAGTTACTGCTGCTGAAGCTATTGTTGAGTTGGATGGGGATGATGAACCCGGTACCATTAATGAAGAAGACTGCTGCCAAAGCCACCAAAGCAACTGCCTTCACTCCGAAGAATATCAAAGGAAGAAGAAAAGGGTTGAGTTAGAGGTAGTTGACAGGATGACAGAGTTCAAAAATAGAAAAGTCTTGAATGGGAAATACTTGCCAACATTGATGAAAAAGGTATGGAACAATTGGTAGAGAAGCTTGATGACTTGCATAGATGGACACACATGTTTGTAAAATCCTTTCCCCATTTGTGTGTACCTGTAGTGGTTGAGTTCTATGCCAACTTTTTGTTTGATGGCAAAGTGGTGAAGATCTCTATGAGAGATTTTGAGTCGGAGTTTGATGCTGATGAACTTGGCTGTTGCTGAACATACCCTCCCTAGGATATGAAAACTATTTGAAGAAAAAAAGGGTCGGCAATTGACAATGATGTGGATACGGGCATTGTAATTACCAGAAAGTTCTTCCAGAAGTTTGAACTGGATGCTCCTCAAAAGGTGTATAAGACTGGCATGACACATTTTCACAAGTTGTTGTTCCATTTTGTGAATTCCTGCATTCTGCTGAGGTCTCAGAGGAGGCATGAGGTCAACCTACTTGACATGGTTGTGATAGAGTTATTGGACACAGGCAGGGCCATCAACTTTCCTAGTTTGATGATCCAGCACATGGAAAGGGTAGCAGACACGTCCAAGCCCAAGCATGTTATGCCATATGGATTCATGTTGACTGAGCTATTTGACAAGCTCAATATTTCCCTGCCTGAGCTAAAATTTGGCAATCACAATGAAGTTCTAGATGCAGTCACACTCAGGCAGTTTGGCTACGATGAGATCAAGGCTAGAGGTCCAACTGGTACTATTATTTTTCCTGGAAGCAACTGGGCTACTAAGCTTTCTGAAATGTTGGAGTTGGCCTTGGAAGAAAATGTTAAGCTTAGGGAGGACAATGATGAACCACAGAAAGAAACCAAGAAGCTTAGGGAAGATTTGAGAAAAGACAGAGAAGCTCATGCACAACAAATTGCTACTTTTATGAAGGCCTTGACCCCCTCCACTTCTCACCCTTGATCTTAGTCCTTTACCCCTTGTCGTGTGGCCACTGCTAGTTGCACAGTGGTGCCATATCTTTTATTTTTCATGTCTAGTTCTGATTAGTATGTAGAAAGTTCTAGTTTATTTTATTTTAATATTTTAGATCAAGGCCCTAAGCTTAATTTGGCACTACTAAATGAATTCTTATATGTTGTTTACCTGCTTCTCACATGGTTTATATTATAAACATTGTTCATCTGCTATGATTTTTCTTGTGCTTGTGGTGTAGCCTCAATGGCTATGAATCTTGTAATAATTGATTGCTTTATTTGTCTTACAATTATTTTGATTTTTTTTTCGATGACGCCAAAAGGGGAAGATAGAGTTGGGGGAGATTGATTTGTTAAAAGTCTACTTAAATGTGATGATGTGTCTACTTACAAAAGTGATCATTGGTTCATGAGCACAGAATTTGTCATCATCAAAAGGGGGAAGTTTTTGAGATTTGAGTTTTTATGACTAACAATTGTGTGCGATGAACATGTGATAAGAACCAAGTTCTCAAAGTAGTTGATGAAGTTCCTTACAAGGCAATAACTTTTATACAAAGTTACTGCAGTCTGATATTGCTGGGAAGGACTCTTGATGCGATAAGGATTATTGCCCAAGGATATCTGGTAGATGTGAATCACAAGATTTGTGGAGTCCTCAAGACTTTGAGATTTGCAAGAAAATGAGAGTTCGACTACGTGTAGGACTCTCAAAGATCTCGGAGCATTGGAAAGTTAAATACTTTGCCTATGCACTGTGAAAAACTATCCTTTCTCACATTGACTATAGAACGTAGCCTAGTATTTTCAGTTCAACACTCAAGTCCCTCATCAAGTGTGTTCTGAAAGTCATTTTCTTGAGTTAGTTTAGTTCACGTGTATTAGGAGATTGAGTTGTAATCAAAATGTCATTAAAACAATGTTAGTTAGAGTATTGTCTGAGTGTGCAAGTTAGAATAACTTGTAATTTCATACAAGTAGAAGTATGAGAAGTGTGAGGGTATTGGGTTACAAGTGTTGTAATCAGTACATTTGGCTCAGTTATTCTAGTGAAGTTGAAGTTAAATCCTACGTGATAGATCGTTGTTTTTGCACCTTTGAGATGGGTAATTTTTCACGTAAAATTTATTGTTCTTATTTTACTGTTTATTTTATTTACGCATAAGAAATAAGACAAAGAATCAAATTCTTTAGCCATTTAGGAAGGCACTCAAATTAACAATTAGGTAATCCATAAAATACTATTAATATTAGTCAATTACTCATAAATACTACCAATATTAGCCAATTACTCATAAAGCTACAAATATTAGCCCAACTGCCTTTTGTATGTTGGGAATTGACAGTTTTTTTTGCTCCGTAGTAAAATCGGAGACTAGTAAACCCATCTATAAAATTAAAGTTGTGAAATGTATGACATACAAAACAAATATATAAAAGGCACATGATGAGTCATTATGTGTTCATCTGGCAGTGGGTTGTTGATAATTTATTTTTGCCACTAAACATAGTTAATTATTTGAAGCTTCTTTTACAAAATCTTAATCCAGAGTTTCTTTTGTAATAAGAGCATTACACATAACAAGATTAGACTAACCTAAAAAACTACCCATTTCTTCTTGGAAATTTGGAAATTTTGAGATGTAAACTTGGAAATTTTGAGTTCGAGAACGTTTGGCTATTGCCAATTCTTCTTGGAAATTTTTCGGTGAAGCTTAATCCTAACTTTGAGATCATTTGAAACTAAATTGATGCAGTTTGGATTGAAATCGTGGTGGAAAGCCATTGAAGCCCGCTTATGCTTGAGCTCAAAAGTTTGAGTTTTTGAAACTAGAATTTATTTTAAGTGGGTGTTATTGGATTAGATTGGGTACATTTTAAAGAGCATGAATCTCAATATTGGGATGATTTGATGGAGATTTTGAAGTGGTTTAAATTGATATTTGAGCCAAATTCGAAGTTAAATATAAACATGAAAGAAGATAAAATGCGTATCCCTGTGTATCATTTATGTATTTCATATGTATCAAATGTAAATCATTTGTATCCTCTGTATATTTATATATATTTGCGTGTGAGATACATGCTAGATATATCTGTCACAAAGAAATATTTAAACTCTTTCAACTACTAGTTTTGACTCCAAACATGTACACATTACCTTTAATCTTCCTTAAATTTTAATTATTGCCCCGTCTATGTATTCTCAATAAATTTCAATAATACTCATTAAAAAATAAAAAAATAAAAAACTTTTTTTGTCAAGGTCTTTTTAATGTTATATATTTTAGTAACGAATTTTTACTCAAAGCTAGTCCAAATCACTTCCATACTTTCTCAAATTTATATATTACCTTATCTATGTGTTTTAGCGAATTTCGAACATAACCACTGGAAATAAGTCTTTTTTGTTTAGATCTTTTGAATGTTATATATCACTGGCAATTTTTTATGGCAATTTTTTGTAGCATGACTTAATGGCTAATTATTGGTAAACAGTATTTAATTGTGGCTTATTCTTGTAGTTCTCTCACGGGAAAATACTAAAGACTGTGGTGACAATAGAAAATTAATGTATGACAATTAATGAAATTAAAAGCAAATGTGTGTAAGTGATTATTAAAAAACCACGCTATTATACATCAATTTTGGTACGAGTATTTAGTAAAATTTATGTTAATTGTGATTTAGGGATATTCATCGTTCAGTTTGGCTCGATGTTTGTAACTAATTGTTACCGATTTGAAGTATGCTAAACTGTTACTGAATCAACAAGAAATCGAACGGTCTGTATCGATTTTTGTGGTATCGGTTGGTTACCATCTTGGGCAAAGATCATTGTATAACGAAGATAATTTTATGCAACAATTAAACATTTACCACCAAATATGAAAGCATGGATAATTTTATAATGTTAACTTGGAGCTTGAGAAATCAAGTGATCAAACTGAATGCCACCTGCACTGTTGGTTTGTTTGGCTCTATAATCTTCTGATGCTATGAATTATGATACATAGCTTACCTTGTAATTATAAATTGACACAATTCTACCAAAAATAAGATACTAAGAAAAGAAAACAAGAAATAAATTGATAGGGCCTGCCCTAAATTTTTTTTGACATATTGATTTTACATGTTACTTGAATGAAGGGTAATATATTTACCATAATTTATTTTATTTTTCCTAAAAGAAATATATAAATCTCTTCCATAGTTGACATATCCTTTTTTTGTGGTAAAAGGTTATAGATCTTTATAAATTGAGGATCCCTCCTTCATACAAAGACAATAATAGTATCCACAATGTAGTTATCAAAATAGTTGAGAATTTCTCTCAATATTTTTATGCTGCTTTTTTAAAATTTTAGTGAATCGTTCGTATATGGGTCATGAATTGATCAACTCATATTAAATTATAATACTATGTCATTTGGTATATTGTTCTTTATTGTCTCAATTTATCGTTCAATGTTTGGTTTGTTAGCTTACGCATGATACTGTATTTTTCAATCATGTAACGATCCGACCGGTTATTTTGAGCATTTGTATTCAGTTTGGTGGTTTGAGATCATGAGTAGTTTCATACGGTGTATTATAACTTACGTGTATGGTCGGTATTGGTCTTCGAGTTGTTCGGGATTGATTTGGAAGAATGATTCTTAAATAGGAAGCTTTAAGTTGGAAGAGTTGACCAAGTTTGACTTTTATGTATTTGACCCCGGATCGGAGTTTTGATGGTTTTATCAGGTCCGGATGGTGATTTAGAACTTGTTCATATGCCCGAAATTGTATTTGGACGTTTCTAAAAGGTTTCGACACTATTTGGCTAAAGTTGGCAATTTGAAGATTTGGAAAGTTCATAGGTTTGACCGGGAGTTGGCTTTGATATTATTGGGTTTGAATTGTTATTCCGGGAGTAGGAATAGGTTCGATATGTCATTTGGAACTTGTATGCAAAATTTGGGTTCATTCCGGATTGGTTAGGCTTGAATCAAACGCTTGGTTCGAAGTTTGAAGTTTATGAATTTAAGAGATTGATCGTGACAGATGATTCGTGGTTTATATGTTGTTATGCGTGATTTGAGGCCTCAAGTAGGTCCGCGTTATATTTTGGGACTTGTTGGTATGTTCGGATGGGGTCCCGAGCGTCCCGGGTGAGTTTCGGGATGATTCCGGACCATTTTGTCTCTATTTGGCAAAACTGGTTTTCTGCTAGCTCTAGTGTTTCATGCCTTCTTTGCGATCGTGAAGGTAAGGACGCGATCGCGTAGAGTTTTGGGGAGCTGCTGGTTGTTTATTCATCGTGTTCACGAGAGGTGAAACGTGTTTACGAAGGGTTGAGAGGTTTGTATATCACATTCGCAGGTGATAGTTCACGATCGCGGTTCAGCTAGGAGCTGGGACTTCTGTCTCACGTTTGCGAGGTGGTGGGCGCGTTCACGTAGTTGTGGTGCATGTGTTCATCGCGTTCGCGAGGGTAGTTCCACGAATGCGAAGCGTATTTTTGGCTGAGTTCATTTTTGTGCATCGCGATCGCATGGATACAACTGCGATCGTGGTGGGTTACCACTAGGCAATGAATATATGTACTCTATTTCGGACCTTGAGCTCATTTTATCATATTTTGAGTTATGGAACTAGGATTTTGGTAATTTTAGAGGAAATTTTTACCATATAGATTGGGGTAAGTCTTTTTTACTCGGATTTAATTATATTACATGATTCTATTTTCGGTTTTGGCATTTAATTTGATGAATCTAAAAGAGAAATTGAGAGTTTTTGTCTAAACTTTCCTAAAATGATTAAGTGAGTTTTGAACGTTCATTCGGGGTCGGATCTGTGTAAATTAGTATGGTTGGACTCGTATTCAGATGGGTTGTCAGAATTTGTGAGCTTGTCGGGTTCCGAGGTGCTAGCCCAGGTTGAATTTTTTGTTGACTTTGAGTATTTGATTAAAGATTCGGCCTTCATCGTTTGGGTTTTCTTCCTATGGCATTATTAGATGATTTTGGGTTGCTTTTGGCTAGTTTCGAGCCGTTTGGAGGTTAATTCGTGTGGGATGGTGCTTCTAGTATATCGATTTGGCTTGTTTGAGGTAAGTGCATTGTCTAGATTTGTTGGGAGAAATTTTGCTAATAACATGATATTATTTGTTATATGCGGGGATGATGCATATATGAGTTGACAAGCGTATATGCATGTGCCAGGGTTAACCATTCTTGCGGTAGATTATATGATTGTTTGTTCCTTGTTGGAATATGTGATTTTCTTGCTTCATGTTTTACTTGGCTTCTATAATAATATGAATATGAATATTTTAACTTGATAAAAATTGACGAATTCTTTGTGAAACTGTTAATGTGCTAAATTCACTCATCACTATACCTAATCATGAACACATGCCCCATACTTATGTTGAAAATCATGTCTGAGCTTCTGTCGAAATACTTGAACAATAGGATTCTTGACGTTTATTGAGTTGTTTATTAGTTCTAGAGTTGTGATTGATGTACACGTGGTGTATTTGCTTACCCATTGATCTTGATGTTATTCATGCTTCCTACCTTACTTATCATTGATATACAAGCTCTTGGTGAGGAAGAGTGTATAGCGCAAAAGGTGATGCCATGCCATTTCATTTACATTATCATGTGAGGAAGATTGTAAAGAACAAAGGGTGATCACTTGCCATATTATATAAATTAATATGCACGAAGGATAATGTCGTGCCATTTCATTTATATTATCATGTGAGGACGAGAGTAAAAGCACAAAGAGTGATGACGTGTCATTGCATTTACATTATCATGTGAGGACGAGAGTAAAAGCACGAAGGGTGATATTGTGCCATTGTTTCTATATTATCATATGTTCGTGGCATGAAGGGTGTTTCCATGCAGGCGAGTACGAGAGACATGCATTATATTGCGATATATTTTCCTTGTGTATACATTTATGTCTTCATCTTGAGTCGTTACTGTTGCACCTATGTTTTCTATGTTGCATGTGATTGTCACATCTTTTCCTTTTTACGTATTTCCTGTTGTTCTACCCGTGCCTTCTATTTGTTACTTATTTTTATGTTCATGTCTACCTTCTTGTTTGTTATATATACATCTATACCTTTTTCTCGTTTTTTGTGATTTCACCTAAACCTTCTACCTCATTAGTTGTTGAAATCTATGTTCTTCTACCTTACTTGCTATTACTGCTTTTGTGCCTCCTATCTCATCTATTACTGTTTTTCATATGCTTCCGACTTGTTTAAGCTGCTATCTGTGTACACTCTACTTCATAGTTACTATTGTTGGATTTTCCTTATCCTGGTCGGTGATAAGTAGGAATTTCGACTACTTATTTGCACTCTTTTACCTCGTTTTAGCTTAAAATTGCTTAAAGTTATTCCCGAAAACTAATGAAATGTGCTTGCTTGTAGGAGGGTTAGAATATGAGCTAAAGAGATGAAAATCAACACAAGAAGGAGTAATTTTTGATAAGGACAAAAACTAGGCTAAAAGGGCACTGTGCGGACCGCACAATATTGAGTGTGGCCGCAGATCATGAAGAAAGCCTCTGACAAGAAATGCTCTGCAAAGTGCGGACCGCACAATTCTGGTGCGGCCGTAGAAGATAAAGTTCAGAGAGATGAGATTTTAAGGTGAAGAAGAAATATGGACCACACCATTTTTGTATAGATGCATAATCAAGAGCGCGGCCGTACTCAGAAATGTGCGGTCCGCAAAAGTTCCACATTGCCAAAGCCCAAGGTCAAGAAGTGTGGACTGCACTATAATTGTGCGGCCGCAGAAGCAAAAGTGCGGCCGCACTCATAAATATGCGGTCCGCAGAAGTGGAAAGAGTGCTGCCATAGAACTGGAACCTGTCAAGCCAAGTCTCAATGTGCGGACCGCACTATAATTGTGCTTCCGCAGTTGGTACCATTATACATATACTTGGTAAGAATGAGATAAATGCACGAAAGGTGTTGCCGTGCCATTTGATTTGACATACATTCATATACCTGGTGAGGATGAGATAAATAAAGGATATTGCCGTGCCATTTGATTTGATGTCTTAATTTGCTATTTCGCATAATTGTTCTTGTACTTTTCTCTGTTATTTTCTAGTATCATTCTATTGCAAATTTATTGAACATGTTATGTTAGTGAGTATCTTTTAACTAAAAAGTCTCATCACTACTTCATCGAGGTTAATCAAGATACTTACTGAGTACATGGGGTCGATTGTACTCATACTACACTTTTGCAGCTTGCGTGCAGATCTTGGAGCTGAGATGCGGTGGATTACGGGAGCTGGCACTGAAGATGTACCTATCTTCCAGATTTAGCTACCACTTGTCGCTGGGTAGTTTTAGATTTGAATTTTGTTTATGTACATTTTAGACAGACGTCGCATTTATTTCATACTAGTTTTTGTAAAAATCCAGTCTTAGTGGCCCATGGCTTATACTACCAGTCCTTGGGATATTGTATGGAATCGAGTTCTATCATTTGTTGATCACTTTTATTTTATTAGAACTGTGTTAACTATTATTGGACTTACCTAGCGGCTTGGGTTAGATGCCATCGTGACTAGTTGAATTTTGGGTCGTGACAAGTTGGTATCAAAGCACTAGGTTCATAGATTCTACGAGTCATGAGCAAGTGTCAAGTAGAGTCTTGTGGATCAGTATGATGATGTACATGCCTATCTTCAAGAGGCTACAAAGAATTTAGGAAACTTCCCTTTTTTCCTTCATATTCGTGCGACCTTGTTTCAGCTTGAAATTGCAACTTCGATTCTTCCTAATTGTCCATATGCGATATTGAGCACCAAGTATCATTGTGCACCGATGGCTTGTGATGTTGCGGATGGTTTAGAAGGGCTATAGATGCTTGATTATCGTCGCGATGTGCTGTCTAGTCTTGGGAGCAGATGCAGTGATAGATCTTTCAGTTGTTCATTTGTGGTATGAAGCAGATTCTTGTATCTGGTTGGTAAGCATGGACTTGGGAAAACTGGTTGGTTGCCTAGTTACTGTGACTATGGTAGGGTCAAGGTAAGGTGTTGATTTCAGTCTAGCCAGTGGATTATCTCCTACGTGATGAGTTTAGATCGTGTGTTGAGTATGAGGTTTTCATTCGGTCGATGTATATATTATCATTTCAGAGCATTTGGGAAAGTTTGTTTGACTAATGCAAGGATGAGTATGAGCTTGGCAGAGTCTTCGGAGTAATCTATGACCAGTATTAGATGAGTTTATGAAGTATTCAGCTGATTATCACTACGGGATCGGAGCAGCTATGAAGATATGGTACTGTGGATTACCGACGGTGTGTTCTATGGCTTCTAGCTAAGTGGAGGAGTCTGCCATCGACAATCGGATTGCATGATCATGCATTGTATCTGTTTTTGGGCTAAGTGATGCTTGTGGATTAGCTATGACTTGAAAAGAATGACTTCGGGAATGATTCAAGCTTGATATTCGTTATGGATGTAGTGTGAGAAGAAAAAGGATTGCTTGGTTGTTTCTTTGAATATACATGCACTGGTGAAGCGTTGGTCGCTCGGTGCGTATTGGTTATGTATTGGGTATTAGAGTAAGGTGAAAGGCTAGAAGGTTCTGATGAGTTCCAGACCGTATGTGGCATTTAAGGCCTCTCAGATTTGTGTATGGTTAGGGCTTGATATCGGTAGTGGATGATGTCTCGATTAGAGCTACTTCTATATCAATAATGATTCTACATGGCAGTATTAGATAGATGCAAGAAACAGTTTCGGATTCGCAGAAGGTTCCTTTAGAGCGAGCATTTCAGATTGAGTTACTTTCGGGTTTGGCAGCATGTGCGACTCGGTTGAGTTAGAGGAAATCAGTTCTGATGACTTGGTTATATGTTAGCAAGTTTCGAAGAATACACGATGGTTATGGCCATAGTTCGGTGTTGATGACTTCGACGGGTTCAAAGGGTGTGTTGAGTGTGATGATGTCCTCCTGGGTCGAGTTTGATGGAAGGTTCTTAGTTGATGAGGTGTTCATCCTATTTGTTATTCAGAGTTGATCATGAGCTTTTCGTATTTTTCACGAGTTAGCATGATAGTTGCGGTGCGCCGTGTGGGATTGAAAGTTGTGAGCACAAGGTTGTGGTTTAGTTTTGAAGGGAAGGTCATGATTTCTAGATATGGACGATTTCAGGTGTTTAAGAGAATACTACCACTATTGGGTATCGCTTGGGAAGGGTGTGCATTTCAGAAGGCCCATTGTGTTTTGACTTGCGGATGCTTGACTAGTGTTACGGTGATCGCCTGGTTTTAGGCTGCTGAGGTTCAGGTTTTTCTACATGGCGCAGAAGATTTATATGGGTATCCTCTGTGAGACGATTGTGCATGAATTATGTGTTGGCCATTTAAGTGTTGGTTTAGGATCATAAAGGGAGATTCTATTATTCTTGAGATTTAAAGACTGGATGTTCTCGCAAGCAGACAATTTCTTGGTTGTGAACTATGAAGAATTGGATAGTTGATGATATGTGTTATGGATAGGTTGTTGTGGACTTTTGGAAGGTTATTTACCTGTTTGGGGACGATCAGAATTTGGTTTGGAGGCTATTTCTAGCCTAATAAGAATGTGTATTCTCTATTAAATCGGATTCACTTACTCTTGCATAACTGTTAGTGCAGGTATATCATCGAGAGGAATGGATGTCATTCGCGCCCTGGTCTAAGTTATGTGTTTCTCTCTTATGCTATGACGGATTGTGAGGTTACATGATTATTCGCACGCATGTTGTAATTGTGTTTAGGCCTTATGGTGTTATGGGCAACATGGCCCTCTTGATGTTGATCTGTTTATTTCACCATAGTTGTGCTTGTCGTCTCAGTATTGTTTTATGCCTAATCATCTTTCCACAATTATATTTGTGCAATCTATCGTGCTTGATGTTGATGCACATGTGATTAGTGAGCCAGAGCATTATGGCTCGGTAGGTATCCCTATGTGGATTGAAATAATTGGATCGGATTGTGCGCCACAACGGTACTGTTATGAGATGTGAGTCCTTAGGCATATTTTGTGTGTTTAATTTTACTTTGTAAGAATAGTTCGTAGGAAGATGTTCAATATTACCCTACCTATTTAACTTGCTTGGTAGCCTTCTTATTTGACCCTCTTACTATTATCTGTCATATCTAAGTTATTACTTGTTTGGCGTATGCACCGCGTTGTGTGGGGCTCCATGTGGCTTTTGGTGCGACTTGTGGGTTGAGCTGCTTATATTGGGTAAAACAAGATTTCTGGATTTAGGATTTGCACTATCGTATTGGGATAAGGAATGTTTGGAAGAATGATACCATATTTCCGCTCAGAATTTGGCAATGGTCCTTGTCGGACGAGAGAGCTTCTTTGGCTTGTTGATTTCATGGGCAGTTACGAGTTTGTACATGTTTCTTTTATCATTCGCAGCGTTGTGAAGGTCCAAAAGGTTTCATTTGATATGGAGTATATTACTGTTATCGGGTTTGATGATGAGCAGCTAACATGGTATGAAGTTATTACTTTGAGTACATGAGGTATGTGGCATGTCGTGTGGTTTGAACTTGGCAGTGTATTGATGGCTTGATATAGCTTGTTCATACTTATACAGTATATAGATGCAAGAGTCGGATCTTTTAATAGATTCTAGATGTTGGAGATATGAGTTCTAAGGTTTATGGACTAATGTTGAAGTAAGATCTTCAGTTAGGTTGTGTTGTCAAGCTTATATGGATTGGGGTGAAATGGGATTACCTGCGGGTATGTGTAAGGAGATGTTATACAGAAATTTGATAGCTTTGGAACGACTTTTGGCGCGTTCAAGGACGAACATATGATTAAGGGGGGGGAGGATGTAATTTTGAGCATTCACATTCAATTTGATTGTTTGAGGTCATGAGTAGCTTCATATAGTGTATTATAACTTGCGTGTATGGTCGGTTTTGGTCTACGAGTTATTCGAGATTGATTTGGAAGAATGATTCTTAAATAGGAAGCTTTAAGTTGAAAGACTTGACCAAGTTTTACTTTTTGTGTATTTGATCACGAATTGGAGTTTTGATGGTTCCGTTAGGTCCAAATAGTTATTTTGGACTTGGGCGTATGCCCAAATTTGCATTTGGATATTTCTAGGAGGTTTCGGCACTATTTGGCGAAAGTTGGCATTTTATAGGTTTGGAAAGTTCATAGGTTTGACCGGGAGTTGACTTCAATGTTATCGCATTTGAATTGTTGTTCCGGGAGTTGGAATAGATTTGATATGTCATTTGGAACTTGTATGCAAATTTTGGGTTCATTTCGAATTGGTTAGGCTTGAATCAGACACTTGGTTCGAAGTTTGAAGTTTATGAACTTAAGAGATTGATCTTAATCGATGATTCATGGTTTTGATATTGTTATGCGTGATTTGAGGCCTCAATTAGGTGCGCGTCATATTTTGGGACTTGTTGGTATGTCCGGACGTGGTCCCGAGGGGCCCGGGTGAGTTTCGGGGTGGTTCCGGACCATTTTGTCTCTATTTGGCATAGTTGGTTTTCTGCTGGTTGTGGTGTTTCAGGCCTTCTTCGCGATCGCGAACGTAAGGAACCGATCACGTATAGTTTTGGGGAGCTTCTGGTTGTTTATTCATCGCGTTTGCAAGAGGAGAAGCGCATTCGCGAAGGATTGAGAGGTTTGTACTTCGGTTTCACAGGTGATGGTTCGCGATCGCGGTTCAACTAGGAGCTAGGGACTTCTATCTTCGCGTTCGCGAGGTCATGGGCGCGTTCGCGTAGTTTTGGTGTCTGTGTTCATCGCATTCGTGAGGGTAGTTCCGAACGCAAAGAATATTTTTGGCTGAGTTCATTTTTGTGCATCGCAATCGCGAGGGTACAATCGTGATTGCGGTAGGGTACCACTGGGCAGTGCATATAAGTACTCTATTTCGGACTTTGATCTCATTTTATCATATTTTGGGTTATGAAGCTCGAATTTGAGCAATTTTGCAGGGGATTTTCACCACATGGATTGAGGTAAGTATTTTAACTCGGAATTGATTATATTACATGATTCCTTCTTCAATTTTGGCATTTAATTTAATGAATCTAAAAGAGAAATTGGGGGTTTTTATCTAAACTTTTCCAAAAGGAATAATTGGACTTTGAACATTGATCTGGGGTCGGATTTGAGTGAAATTAGTATGGTTGGACTCGTATTCGAATGGGTTGTCGAAATTTGTTAGTTTTGTCGAGTTCCAAGGTATGGGCCCGGATTGACGTTTTGGTTGACTTTGAGTATTTGATTAAAGATTCGGCATTTATCATTTGGTTTTGCTTCCTATGGTATTATTTGATGATTTTGGGTTGCTTTTGGCTAGTTTCGAGTCGTTCGGAGGTCGATTCGTGCTAGATAGTGCTTCTAGTGTATCGATTTGGCTTGTTTGAGGTAAGTGTCTTCCCTAGCTTTGTTGGGAGAATTTTTTCTAATATCATAATACTGTTTGCTACATGCGGGGGTGATGCATAAATGAGGTGACGAGTGTATATGCATGTGCCAGGATTAACCATGCTTGGGGATAGATTGTACGATTCTTTGTGACTTGTTCGAATATGTGATTTTCTTGCTTCATATTTTACTTGATTTCTATAATAATATGAATATCAATTTCAATGCTAGAAACTATGATTTAGCGTATTATAACTTGGTAAAGTTGATGGACACTTTGTGAAACTGTTAATATGCTAAATTCGGTCATCACTATACCTAATCACGAACACATGTCCATGACCGAAATTCCGAGGTACTTGGGTCCCATACTTATGATGAAAAGCATGTCTGAGCTTCTGTCGAAGTACTTGAACAATAGGATTCTTGAGGTTTATTGAGTTGTTTATTGGTTCGAGAGTTGTGATTGATGTTCACGTGTGTATTTACTTACCCCATCTTCTTGATGCTATTCATGCTTTCTACTTTACTTGTCATTGATATACATGTGCTTGATGAGGAAGAGTGTAAAGCACTAAGGGTGATGCCGTTCCATTTCAATTACATTATCATGTGAGGAAGAGTGTAAAGCATGAAGGGTGATGTTGTGCCATTTCAAATACACTATTATGCACGAAGGATAATGTCGTGCTATTTCGTTTACATTATCATATGAGGACAAGAGTAAAAGAACGAAGGGTGATGCTGTACCATTGTATTTACATTATCATGTGAGGACAAGAGTAAAAACACGAAAGGGTCGTGCCATTATTATTATTTTATCATGTGTTCATGGCACGAAAGGTGTTCCCGTGCAGGCAAGGACGAGAGACATGGATTATATTGCGATATCTTTTTCTTGTGTATACGTTTATGCCTTCATCATGAGTCGTTACTGTTGCACCTATATCTTTTATGATACTTGTGGTTGTCACATCTTTGTCTTTTTCCTTATTTTCTATAGTTCTATTTGTGCCTTCTATTTTTTACTTATCGTTACCTTCATGTCTACCTTCTTATTTGTTAAATGTACATCTATACCTTTTTCTCGTTTGTTGTGATTTCACCTAAACCTTCTACCTCATTAGTTGTTGAAATTTATGTTCTTCTACCTTACTTGCTGTCACTACTTTTGTGCCTCTTATCCCGTCTGTTACTATTTTTCACATGTTTCCGACTTGTTTATTGTTGCTATTTGTGTACTCTCCACTTTATAGTTACTATTGTTGGCGTTTCTTTAACCTGGTTGGTACCATAATACATATACTTGGTAAGGATGAGATAAATGCACAAAGGGTGTTGCCATGTCATTTTATTTGACATACACTCATATATCTGGTGAGGATGAGATAAATGTATGAAGGATGTTGCCGTGTCATTTGATTTGATGTCTTGAGTACATTCCTCGTGCTATGAAAGTTCGTGAATTTACTAATTTTGGTTGATGGTTATCGCTTTAAGAAAAGGATTGGTTATGATATTGAGAAAACTGACCGTGAGTTAATCTAGTAATCATTTACTGCTTCGCATAATTGTTCTTGTACTTTTCTCTGTTATACTTTTAGTATTGTTTCTATTGCAAATCTACTGTACAGGTTTGTCAGTGGGTATTTTTAACTAAAAAGTCTCGTTACTGCTTCACCGATGTTAGTCAAGATACTTATTGGGTACATGGGGTCGGTTGTACTTATACTACACTTCTGCACCTTGCGTGTAGATCTTGAAGCAGAGATGCGGTGGATGACGGGAGCTGGCACTAAAGATGTACCTATCTTTCGGATTTAGCTACCACTTGTCGCTGGGTAGTTTCAGATTTTAATTCTATTTGTGTGCATTTCAGACAGACGTTGTATTTATTTCATACTGATTTTTGTAAAAATACAGTCTCAGTGGTTCATGACTTGTACTACCAGTCCTTGAGATATTGTATGGAATTTAGTTATATCATTTGTTGATCACTTTTGTTTTATTAGAACTATGTTGACTGTTATTGGGCTTAACTAGCGGGTTTGATTAGGTGTGATCATGACTAGTTTAATTTTTTATCGTTCATATATACGTAGGTCAATTGACCAAACCACGTTAAATTATAATATGTCTTTTGATATATTTTCTTTATTGTCTCAATTATTGTTGTTCAAAGTTTAGTTTGTCAATTTTCGAGACGCCTGTGTTTTTTCGATCCCAAATATTTGATTGTTCTCTTATTTTGTTCTCTGGGGGCAACAGCTTCCTAAAGCCCAATATAAATATGACTGTATATAGTCAAGAGTAAAATATATAAACTAAATAAATTATATTGGGTTATCTGTTAAATCGATAAAGAAATTGGACAAACTTGTACACGAAGCGATAAAACCGTCAGTTGCATAATTTGAATTTGTTTTCATACATTAATCCGATAATTCAATATCAATAAATCAATAACACTTTTTTCGATTCGAATTATCTGTGTTGTTCGTTTTTTAACAGCATTATTTTTTGAACAGCATGATTTAAATTTGTGAGACAACTTTTCAATGGAGTCGCAAATAAACACAAACCTGAAGTATTTCAAGCTAGTAATTTAATATTTTGCTAGGAACTGCAAATGCTGAAATAATATTTGATGCGCAAATGGGTCCTCAGAAAGGAGTTATATTCGTTTCATCTGCTCTTAATATTGTAGCTCTTGACAAATACATTCGATTCTATAAGAAGTAACTATTCCTACTAAAAGGTACTTCTCTTAAAAAAGAAAAAGATAATGAAAAAGATCGACCGCATAACCATGGTTTTGTTAAAATAACAAATGATATATATATATATAACGAATGAGGTTGGTTGCAGCTAACTATTTGTTCATTCATCTGTTTATTTTCTTCTTTTTTATAGCTAGATTAGTCTCTTCTTGTATGATTCTCATGAGTTCCTTTCTGTAATGAATTAATTCCGACGACTACTGAAAGCAAATTGGAGGGGAATTGGTCTTTTTGTTCTCTTTCAATTTTCTTCGGCGAATGGCAGTAAAATTATGTTATGCATTAGTTACGGAGTTTAATTATGGTATATTAACGGTGTAAAAAATATTTATGCAATCAGATCATTTAAAAAGTGATTGTATGTAACTCTATGTTATAGCATTGATCGATAATTATTAATTATATATATGATAAGCAATGTTAAATTACATTGAAAGTGTAAAAAGAATATGTTGTATTATCGGTGCTTATAACTTAATTCCTTACGTAAAATAGATGTGAAAGCATTTTTGATCGGTTGAAGCTACCAAATTTGGGTCCCTTAGATCTATAGTGATTGGAACCTATCAATAACATCATATTAGTTAGTAAATGATCATCATTATAAGGACTCTTCTTAATTATGGAGTAGGACAAGTAAAAATCATAGCTTAAAAAGGCTGAGGGCCCTATATCATTCACAAAATAATTTTGATAGACCAACTATTAAAATGACATCAACGAATGTGCCTTTTGATTGGGAAAAAGTAGAAGAAAAAAAAAATAGAACTATATATATACTAGTTCACTATACAAAAATGGAAATAATAATGATGATAATATTACACGAGTAGAACATAAAATTAACTAGTATAAAACATAACTTATATTTCACGCATTTCATTTGTAGCTAATAAGTTAGTAAGTTACAAACAATGCCGTTCTGATTGTTTGTAAAAAAGGGCCGTCCGGTGCACTAAGCTCCCTCTATATATGCGCGGGGTCCGGGGAAGGGCCGGACCACAAGGGTCTATTGTATGCAGCTTTACCCCGCATTTCTGCAAGATGCTGTTTTCACGGCTTGAACCCGTAACCTCCTGGTCACACGATAGCAATTTTCAATTCTGATTATTTGTAATACAAATGAAATTTAGCAATACAATTGAGAACGAGACTTTCAGTTAAAATATCGATCGCATTAGAAATGTTGATGTATATTTACTGTATGGGTCAGAATCCGACCCCACGATAATTAACGAAGCTAATCCCGTCTTAAGCTAATTCATAATTAATTAGTGGTACGACCACTCAGAATTAACGATATTCAACCCTCATCTGATTCGATCAATAAGGCCACGGCCCATCCGCCACCATGAAGGCGAAATCCCAACGTGATCACGGCCACTTATTGCCAGCTCACGAAGCTCACAGCTATAAATACCAAGAGAGGAAACCCTAGAAAGGGGGCTTCTTCTTCGCCACTATTGACAAGAGAAAAAAGAGACAACGATACCCATATTATGGGCAAGAGGAACACTATTATAAAGCTCTGAACCTCTTCATGGAGAGGCAGACCAAACCAATATTATCAATAAAGGCTTCTAATGTTTCTCCCCCTAACCCTGAGTACTTATTTTCGTTTTCTTCATTTGGTCCAACGGATTATTACGGTTTGCTATGATTTTTCCGTGATTCATTTATATTGTTTTATACTCATAAGGTATGTGATAACTTTTGAGCTAACAATTTGGCGCCGTCTGTGGGGATTTCCTAGCAAAATCGCGTAGTTCTTCCCTGGACCAAAAGGAAAGAAACGCCGGAGAAGAAATAAAAAGACAACCCAGCTCGAACAAGCCAAAGCGGCATATCGGACAAGGGAAACTCTAAGATCTCAAATCAAGATCCAAATCCTCTCTCTCTCTGATCTCAGATAGTGCAAACAAGAAGAAGAAGCCCCCTCCTAAGGGAGAATCTCTGTAAGGCATCTACCGCATCCCTGATACGAGCTCCGGCGAGAAACCGGCACGGAGATATCTCGAGCCAAGAGTCTCCTCAAGACAGCCTATATACTCCGATTGGGAAGACAACGCATAAGCTGCTCAAGGTCTCGAATCAAAACCGAGCTTCGGCACTCAATACCCACAACTAAGACCAGGTTATGCGCCTTCGCCATCAAAATTGACAAAGTTCAACAACAGTTGAACCGGGACTCAGGCTACGCGCCTTCGCCAGTAAGTTCAACTACGGTTGAACCAAGACTCAGGCTATGCGCCTTCGCCATCAAAATTGACAAAGTTCAACAACAGTTGAACTGGGACTCAGGCTACGCGCCTTCGCCAGTAAGTTCAACTACGGTTGAACCAAGACTCAGGCTATGCGCCTTCGCCATCAAAATTGACAAAGTTCAACAAAGTTGAACTGGGACTCAGGCTACGCGCCTTCGCCATCAAAATTGACAAAGTTCAACAACAGTTGAACTGGGACTCAGGCCACGCGCCTTCGCCAGTAAGTTCAACTACGGTTGAACCAGGACTCAGGCTATGCGCCCTCGCCATCAAAATTAACAAAATTCAACTACGGTTGAACCAAGACTCAGGCTATGCGCCTTCGCCATCAAAATTGATAAAGTTTAACAACAGTTGAACTGGGACTCAGGCTATGCGCCTTCGCCATTAAATCAAGGCTATGCGCCTTCACCAGTAAGTGCAACTACGGTTGAACCAAGATTCAGGCTACGCGCCTTCGCCATCAAATCCAACGAGTTCGACCTCGCTCGAACCATAAGGCTAGACGCCTTCGTCCTCAAATCTAACTAGTTCAACCACAGTCGAACCGGGACTCAAACCAAGCGCCTTCATCGTTGAACTCAGCAAAATCCAACCACCAACGAATCGAGGCGCAGGTTAGGCACCCTCGCCCTTCAAATAAGTACTCCCAACTCAAACTAAGATTGGGGACTCGTAAAGTCCGGCCCCGGTCAAACTACAAGGCCGCATTTTCTATCATCACGGCCAACAGTTCGACCGCGCCCGAACTGGGACTAAGGCTAAGTGCCGCTATCGCCAAGCAACGGCTCCGACTCGCTCACCCCGAGTCGAAGAAGAAGAATCGTCAACAATTAAAAACTAAAATGCCTACCATAGTCAAACTCGAAGGCAAATCACCCCTTCGAGCGCATGCAAAGAAAGATCTAAGGGGGAAAAAGAGGAGGTACAGAACAGATACAAGGCAAATAACGGAAAGGAGATCTCATTTATCCACGTAATTAATCGCGGGTCATTCCCGCTTACACCCGGCCAAGGCCGATCAATACAAGGAAAGAGAAAAAAGAAAAACAAGAAACACCTAAATGCCAAACGGCGAACAAGACAAGAAAAAATGCATCTTTTTACTCGGCGCCATCCGCGCCACCATCTGCACCAGCGTCAGCCTCTGGCGTCGCCGCGTCAAAACCGCAGTCGGTACGGGCCTCACGAGCCTTTTGACGCGCTCCCTCGAAAGCAGCTTCGGTCACGATGCCGGCCTCCCACAAATTCTTATATACATCACGTTGGGCCTCAGCAAAGACCCAAAGTTCGCGAGCCTGGGTGGAAGAAGCGGCTTGGTCCCGTAGGCGCTGATTCTCTTCTTCTAAGGCTGTGATCGGGTCCGCCATGACTTGGGCGTCCTGCTCAAAGACACCGATCCGCTCTCGAGACTCGCTTCTCTCAAGGCCGCAGTAGCCCTCTCTAACGCCCGTTGGGACTCGTGCACGCGGACAGCCTCCTTCAACGCCCCGGCCCTCGACGAGGCATCCCTCACCTGAAGCTTCAAAGCTGCCATTTCACCCTCCAATGCAGTCACTTTCCCGCCCCATGCCGCAGCGGCCTCCGCCGCCTTAGCCTGGACAGCCCTCTTTACCGCCTCGAGATCCTCATCCTTCCGACGGAGCTGCTCCTCGAGAGCACTCGTTCTGCTAAGTGTTTGCTGCATCTGAAGCTCCCGCCTCGCCAGTTTCTCGACCAAGGCCCGGCTACGGGGATCATTCCTCAAGCGCACGCACAACTCTCGGCACCGATCTCGGTAGCGGCGATACTTCTCCAGCGCCCGCAAAAATATCCCCGAGCGGACTTTGGCTCGACGGATGCTCTCCACCTCCAACAAATAAGACTGCAAAGCAAAGACAACGATTAAGATAAAGAACAAACTAAGACAAAAAAGAAGCAAATCGACGTAATAGTACATACCCTCAAGCCCATCACGGCCACTTCATTCATCAGTCCGATATCCGTAACGTCCCTCAACGATGCATTCTCGGCCTCCGAGCACAGCAGCTCAAACTGCGGGACCAAGCTACTCCCTTGGAGCAACAAGTTCAGCTCCGTGGGAACCTCGACGAAGCGAGACCGCCCCTCTGCACGCACTGCTGAATTGGTGAAGCCTTCTTGGAACATACGGATGTCGTCGGGGTCCAAGTCGGATTCAGACTCGTACTCATCTCCTACAGCACCCCTTCCTCCTTCCACCATCAGCGAGGTAGAACCACCCGCCGTAGCCACCGAAGGAGCGCTTGCCTCACCAACATTAGCAGCCACTGAGGAACTACCTCCCGTCTCATCGACTGGAACCACCAATTGAGTCGCCGAAGCGACGACATCATCATGGCATAAGCCAACCGGGGCAACCCCCATTGCATGTCCACCCTCAGGGTCAGGCGCCGCAGCTACACTCCGCTCCGCATCCGCCGGGGGGGGAGTCCAAATTAATTGCCGCAGGAGGAGCCGGCGTGAACACGACCCTACGCCTTATCAATGGCCTCTCCTCCTCCCCATCTGATGGCGATTCCGCTCTAGGGCGCACAACCCCCGATGGCCCCTCGTCCCGAAGTGCGGCCCATGCTGGAGAAGGAGCCGCTGAAGATTCAACTGATGCCGCCCTCGGTATTGGGCGAGACACCGGCGCTGCAGTAAGCCGAGCAATTGCACCCGGCCGACGGAAGGCCAACTGAGGGGCCCTGACGCGGCGTGCCCTCCCTGATCACAGAAAAACAAAGTTGATGAATAGAGTTGAGACAAAGCGAAACAGAAGAAGAAATCAATTTTTTACCTGCCACAGGCCTACGACCATGCCTCTCCCAGAAAGACGCCCATGTGCGTATCCCCACCGTATGGGGGAGCACGGCCTCAACCCACTCGCGAATCCCAGCTAACGGAGCCGGCGGCAACTTTTCGGCTACAAAATTGATACGAGTTAACGTTTATGAGCACAAGACGTAAGGAGGGGCAGAAAAGGGAATTCGACGATTAGAAAACTTACGTGCATGATTCCAAGCCTCTGGGAACCCAGTAGAGCACGCCACTAAATGTTCAGTCCTGATGTAGAAGAAGTGCTCAAAAGGGCGAGGGTCGACCTCGTCATCCAGTTTTGCAGTCAGGCCCCTCGACCCACGAGGGCACGCTTGAATCATGGTACCGCGAACTCTCTGGGGAGCGTAGAGACTAAGCACATGCTGCAGCGTGACCTCCCTACCGGCCAATTCTGCATATTTGATAAACATTGCTAGCAACTTGTAAAGAGAAGGAGCAAGCTGACCCGGGCACACCCCGTAATAACGACAAAAATCAACCACCATCATTGGGAGCGGGAGCTTAAAACCCAACTTGAAGGGATAGGCGTAAAAAATGCAGTATCCCCTGCGGTCGGTGTGGACCCTCTCCTCGCTTCTAGCAAGAACGACGTCAGCATAGCTGGGGATGACCCCCTGTTTCCGTAGTTGGGCCATCCCAATCTCCCCCATTAATGGGGCTTCATCCACCTGATCTTCCCCGCCATCGGCGGTGAAATCAGTCATCGGACCTCCGGGCAGAGATACTATCTCGTCGATCGATGGAACTTCATCGGTCTCCACCGGTTCTGCGCCCCCCGTTGCCGGAGATGACCCTTCAACCACCGGAAGGTTAGCCGGAAGATCCGTCGGAAGGACGTTTTGGGAAGAACTGCCTGCCATTGTTAATTCACTAACGAGAAAGAAACAAAGTTTGATGGACAAGACGGAAGTTATAACGATCGAAGAACAAAGATGAAAGTGAATTAGCAGGAGGAAAAGCTTCTTCAGAATCTCTCTCAGACAAACTATGAGAATATAAAAAATGAATGGGTCAGCCCTTATTTATAAGCAACGCAAGTGGCTTTCACAAGCCCCAATAGCCTTCATTAACTACATGACCAACCGCAAACCGATTCGGTTCTGGAGAAACGCACGTAGTTATGACAGGCTCCGTGAAGCGGCCTTTCAGTCACCAACCGGGGTCTCACCTGCGAAACGGTTGCAACGACCCATGAACGCCGAGAGGATGTTCCGTGCGCCTTCAGAACGATGGACGTCGCCAAACACGTATCCAGCGTACCCCTACTCCCTTCGGCTGCACAACATATGACCCGTCCACCATGGTCGACATTTATACTCCCAAACAAACGTAAGGATCAGAGCACAACAAAGCTTGACCTCACTCGAATTAAGTTAAAGGGTCAAGCGCCCTCGCCAAGGAGGAGAGCTCGACCTCGATCGAACGACGACTTGATAGCACAATAACAAAACACTAACACTCTACAAGGCTAAGGGCCATCGCCAAAGGTAATTCGGCCTCGACCGCAGCGACGGTCGACCTCCCTATCCGAGTTTCTCAAACTACAGTCGATGGAATCCACTCATCGAGCTCGGCCAAGGCCCGACCTCAATAAGCGGAGGGACTAACTGTATGGGTCAGAATCCGACCCCACGATAATTAACGAAGCTAATACCGTCTTAAGCTAATTCATGATTAATTAGTGGTACGACCACTCAGAATTAACGATATTCAACCCTCATCTAATTCGATCAACAAGGCCACGGCCCATCCGCCACCATGAAGGCGAAATCCCAACGTGGTCACGGCCACTTATTGCCAGCTCACGAAGCTCACAGCTATAAATACCAAGAGAGGAAACCCTAGAAAGGGAGCTTCTTCTTCGCCACTATTGACAAGAGAAAAAAGAGACAACGATACCCATATTATGGGCAAGAGGAACACCATTGTAAGGCTCTGAACCTCTTCATGGAGAGGCAGACCAAACCAATATTATCAATAAAGGCTTCTAATGTTTCTCCCCCTAACCCTGAGTACTTATTTTCGTTTTCTTCATTTGGTCAAACGGATTATTACGGTTTGCTATGATTTTCATGATTCATTTATATTGTTTTATACTCATAAGGTATGTAATAACTTTTGAGCTAACATTTACCTTAACAACACAAAGAAATGCGAAAAGTGAAAAAAGAAAAAGAAGAAGAAGTATAAGAGGGAATTAGTGAAGAGGTTGGAAATAGAAGGGAAGAAAGGACAATCTTTTCCCTCAAGAAAGAGTTTTTTGGTTTATTAAGTGGAAAGGGAAAAATCATACTTTCTGAAATGAAGAACACACGTGTAAATGAGCCAAACTTTCTTTTCTTTTTTTGCACTTTACTGTTCCCACGTGTAAGCTGAACCTATTCACACTCTCCGGTAACCGGTCAACAACCCCGCGTAAGAAAGCGCCGACTATTTTGCCGGAGCTGTGGTCCTCTTAATCCTAGGCCTAGCTAACATTTATAGCTAAAAGCTCCCCTCAACAAATCTTTAGTCTCCTCTATGGAGATATAGCAACGTGTATAATGACACTATACCTTATGATTAAGCATTCAATAATTATGAAATATGTAGTGGTTACTAACTTTAATTTTTTGCTAGCATGTAACATTGGAAAATTTCTTAGCCTGCTAATTAATTCTGTAACCATAGTCTAAACAACTAACAATGATCCCTCAAAAATCTCTTTAATATATAGATAGGGAATTGATGATGTGAAAATCTAAATAGGTTGTTTTACCTTTTGCTTTAAACATACAGTACGTATGGTAGAGAATATTTCAAAGCAGTCATTATAATCCCTCAAATGCATTTACACGACAGAGCACGTTTTTTTTTTTTTATTTACTAAATAGAGAAGTTTATTATTAAGCAGGACAATAAGAAGTGTTATTACAGCATGGAAATCGGTTTTAACGATGCAGTCCTTAAACGGTCTTTGCTGAAAATAAAGAAAGCAAATAAAAGCGGTTCACTTTAAAAATTGTCTTCATACTCAGCATAAGTATGTGAGTTCCAAGTGCGCCCATATTTAGCCAGTGCATGCGCCACTTGGTTACATTTCCTTCACGGTATACGTGCCTAATGGTCGGTTGGCCCATTGCATCAAACATATACCTGCAGTCATGTAGAAAATTAACATAAGCTTTGTTGTTTTGTTGTTTAATAAGGAAATTAAATAAAATTAACGACAGAGCATGTTTGAATTACAATGGTCAAATAAATAAACTTACCTAGTATATCATTTTAAAAATATTTATTTACACAGTTGAATTGTTTAAAAAACTACATGTAACTCTAGTTAGAAGTGTTAATTGGTTTGTCACTTAAAAAATACTACAATATACTCCCTCTGTTCCAATTTATGTAAACCTGTTTGACTGGGCACGGGGTTTAAGAAAAAATAAATGCTTTTAGAATTTGTGGTTCTAAACAAGTCAAAAAGTAGCCCAGAGTATTTGTGAGGTTATAAAGTTTCTCATTAACGGTAAAATTGTAAGTTTAAGCTAAATTGTTTCTAAATTTAGAAAGGGGTCATTCTTTTCTTAACGGACCAAAAAGTAAATAGGTTCACATAAACTGGAACGGAGGGAGTATTAAATTATTTGACGACTTAAAAAGTGTATTACATTGTTAATATATATGATTTAAAATGATTAAATAAAAGAACTTAGGTCAAAAGCAGCAATTATTTTCCATTTGAACACGGTCGTACTCCACCGGCATTTACCGGTCAACCTCAAACTCCTAGGTGAAAGAAAACCAAATTTTCCCCTATGGGAGTGGGACCAACCTGTTGAGCAAATAAATAAAGTAGCCACAACTCAGCAAAAAGTCTGAAAAAATCCTATACCCAAACCCAGGCATAAAGTGAAGTTTATATTTCTCTCTGCCTTTTGTTGTTTGCAATAAGAAAGAAGCAGAATCTATGCTTTTGATCAAGTCCATGGCGGACAAGGAAAACAAGCTAAAACCAGACACTTCATCAATAGAAATTTCCACATTTTCCGATCAGATTCCGGCGAGTAGTTATTCTTTATTTGATATGCCAACAGAAAAGGGTTCTTCTTTAAGCTTAATGTTTTCTTCTTATCCAATTACTACTTCTTCTATCTTCGATTTGCTTCAACCTCCACCACCACCACCACCGGCACTTCCATCACAAATAGTCAATAAGACTCCGTCGTCTGAGATTGTAAATACTCCAAATTCGTCATCATCAACTGAAGCTGCTGCCAATGATGATCAACTACAGCCCACCACTCAAAGAGTAGATGATGATGATCAACACAAGAATAAGAAACAGTAAGCTTACCTTAATTTTATTTTATATATGGATAAAGACATGAAGTCCTCTTTTTAAATTATATAAATGTTCTTCTATACATTAATTAGTAAATGTTGACTAACAAAATCCAGGAAATATATAGATCTTGATTTGATGGGGGTTTTTTATGCATGATTTGATTCCCGTTGTAGTTATTTCGTCTACTTTTAATTGGAATAAAAAATGATGGAGTTTTGGTGGCTTTAGGTTAAAACCCAAGAAGAAGAAACAAAAGAGGGAAAGAGAGCCGAGATTTGCGTTCATGACAAAGAGCGAAGTTGATCATTTGGATGATGGTTTTAGATGGAGAAAGTACGGCCAAAAAGCAGTAAAAAACAGCCCCTTTCCCAGGTACTGTATATATGTTCACACCTACACGCAAACACAACATACATAATAATAATAATAATAATAATAATAATACTAATGAAAAATAAATGCTCTTGTCGTTTCTTTTATAATCATACTGGATTATATATAAATTAGTATTCTTGCTAAAATTAATTGTTTATTGTGAAGGAGCTACTATCGTTGCACCACCGCAACATGTGGCGTGAAGAAGAGAGTGGAAAGGTCATCTGAAGATACTTCAATAGTAGTTACCACTTATGAAGGTATTCACACTCATCCATGCCCCATTACGCCTCGCAGCAGCATCGGCATTCTGTCTGAAACCACCGCCTACGGTGGCTCAATTGGTGGCGGTGGTGGTGGTTCCTCTTTATTTATCCCACAATTCCATTATCAACAACCGACCTATTTTCAGACACCAACATTACCGATAAACCTTATTAGTACTAGTGATTCCTCCTTATATTCATCCCAAGAGAGAAGGTTCTCGCCTTCTACTTCTTCTTCTTCTTCCTCTTTGGCTAGAGATCATGGGCTTCTGCAGGACATGGTGCCATCCCAAATGAGGAGAGATCCAAAACAAGAGTAGGAAACTTAAAATATGGGCTTTAATTTTTCTTTTTCATTTAATTTGTTATGCTATTTTCTTAACTGAATGATGAGGGTAAGCGGGTTATAATCTTTAGATATCAACCCCCTCCACGATTAATTAATTAATTAATTAGACAACTTTAATTTCTTGATTATATATTGTTATTGTAAAATGACTAGCTTTTAGCTTTTAATTAATTAACCATAGCAATTTCTTTACATTTATGCATGGGGTTATATGTAGCAGGATTCTTTCTACTTAATTTCATGTTTTTGAAGATTCTGGCTCTTAATTAATCTTTGTATATCCTTAATTTCCCTTTCTACTTTCGCTTACTAAATTGCATGCATGTGCATTTTTATTTGTTGTTCACATATATTGTCCAGATGTTTAGGTCATTCTCATTGAGCACTCTGTCTATGAAATCTCAAAGCTAGTTGGATGGGAATATATATAAGCAAGGTAAGAAACCCCAAAATCAACAATGCCACATTTATTTGTTTAATTTAACCACATGTTTATCAGTTTTTCCCTCTCTATATCTCTTTTCCAACTTTTACCTCTCCATGGGAAAAAATAAGAGACTTTCAAACCATAAAAAATTTCTCCATTTCTTGTATATCACGCCAATCAAATTTTGCGATGCTGATTTTATATAATATATATATATATATATATGGCCTTAATTAATGTTCGTACGTATAATCTTAATTAGCTAGGTTGCACCTATAATAACATTTGAGCTAGCTATACCTAGTACTCTTGATCTACAGCATCCCAAATGACAGTATATTGACATCATGCTTCATCATTTGTTTAGCATTCTATAGAGAGGTGACGGTGGCAGCTTGATGAAGAGTAATGTGTGTGTGTGTGTGTATATATATATATATATAGGAGCATGGCGTCAGATTTTGTTGAAGATCTTATTAAAGCATAGAGTTGTATAGAGTAAATAGGGTTATGTACTTACTACTGGAGTTGGACAGCCATGTCCATATATATGACAGTCTTTTTGCTTGAAATGTCCACTTCAATTCAATACTATATGCTACTTCAGGCCAGGCATCATTTCTTCCCTACACTATTGAGATACCAACTTTAATCTCCTCCACCTTCCTCTTCCCCATCCTTCCTTATCATCCAATCCCTTTATTTCTCTTCATTTTATAAATATGTAATTTCAAAATTAATCATTTTAAGTTGCATGTTTCATTTTGAATGAAAACCAAAAGCACGCCAATCTTATATATTCCTCTATTTTTGGTTTGAAATATAAACATTCCAATTAACCAAAAGTTTGAAATAGCTTAACTGTAGTTATAATTGTGCTGGATTCGTCTAATGGGGTGTTTACAACCATAAATTTTAAAAATCTTCTCTTTTTCTTAAACTCTGTATCTAGTTAAATGTGTTCATATAAATTAAAATGAAGAAAAGTTGTAATTAGCTAAAAAGAAGCCATCTATATATTGTCTCGCATCTGTACGTTTAAAGTTATTTTACCTTTTTTGCCCTCATTTTATCTCAAGCAATCCAAGCCTCTCTCTTGAATTCTAAGATGCTAAAGCATGTGCTTATCACTCGATGTACTCTCACCCTTATATTTACCTTAAACTTTTCAAAGTACTCAAGGATATAAATCTAAAATATGTTGTATGCTTGGTAAATTATTTTTGAGAACTAATATAATAGTAGAATTTGGGTGAGTGGGTATGGGAGAGGTCTTTCGATGATAATTTGAATGTTTAGTTTGACAAAATGTTAACATATGTTTGGTTTAAACAAGCGGAATGAATTAAGATATGTAGGCAGTAATGTGTTTGATTTAACTAGATAACTTTTATTTCTAATTTAATCTTAGCTTTTAGGCTTTTACAGGAAAATTTCTTAATGAAACCAGTGTTCTTGCAGCCAAACAAAAGACAATACGAAAACTGAAGAATGCGTGGAAGAAATTAAAGCTGGAGAATTCTACATAAGGAATCAGAATTCAACAAAAATAATTGGGTTTAACTGTAAAGGACATGAATTTTCAAATATTCTCTGCCAGACGCTACATTGAAATATTCATCGTAGCTGGATATTAATGTATTTTTGGTCGTTTTTTATTCTTATATCACGTTAGTGGCATTTTCCTGTATTCTATATATATCTCATTATTTAGCCAGTAATTTTCCTGCTTTGTGATAAGAATGCGTGGAGAAAAAGGGTCACAAATGAAAGTTTACTGAAGCTTCATATATATCCACATTAAAAAAAAATACAACAAATTAGTCAAAAGTAGATCCCTTGAAAATGATTTACGGAAAGAAGATCCCAAAAGTGACGATTTCATGAATTATTTTACGACTAAAGAAGTACTATTACGTATTCATAACATAAAACTCTGTGGCATCCGTGTAAGTTTACATCACTTGAATAAGTGATTATACAAAATTTACAAAATGACTTATTAAACTTTTTAAGCATAACTCATGAATTTTTTTGGGGTTTGGGTGTTCGTCGGTCGGTACGGTATGGTATTAGTCATTTTTCGGTATTCGGTTTCTTAAAATGCTATATCAATAGCATACCTAATTACATTCGGTATGATTTGGCTTTTATCCTTTCGGTTTCGGCTTCGTTTTATTCGGTTCGATAAATTCAATTTATTCGGCTTGAATATTAACTAGTGCATTAGAGCAATACACTGTAATATTCTTAATTAAAGTACTCAATGAAACACATTCTAAGCTCATCTAATTGTTGACAAAATCTTTGTCCAAAACTATCAAGTATGAACTAAGAGGAAAAAAGGTACATAAAAAAATACATTTGATCATTGAAAATATCAAGTCACTTGCTTAAAGTTAATGGTAGAAATTGGAGAATACAACAAGGATTAATCTAATATATGCAACAACGATACAAGTGTAATGGAGTAAGAAACACCCTAAAACCGTTGAAACATTACGTTAAATTGTTTGACAACCTAGAGAGTATGAATTAGAATTTGCATCCTACCTTGTTCCTCCTTTTTCCTAAAGAAGTACATGGGCTTTATTGCCAACCTCAATATGATGCCAAAGAAAAGTATTGTGTAACTTAGTATGTTAACAATAATATCGGTAATGTGTAATTTAGTATATATTTCGGTACCGTATCGGTATTTCGGTATTATTCTTTTATATACCAAATACCATACCTAATACCAAATTATTTTAAAAACTTAAACGAAATGCCATACCAAATACCAAAATACTGAATACTATATACCAAAATTTTCGATTTCGATATGATAATTCGGCTATAGTTCAGATAAACTATGAAGGTACGCACTTATCATAAATGTTGTATTTTAGTAAAGAATATATGTTTTGGACCATAAAATCCCAAATACCTTCTTACAACCCAACAATGTTAGTTTAGCTAAAGAGAAATTTTCATAAAGCACTATCTTTTAGTGGTAATTAGCTATCTATAGATACCATTTGCTATATTACGGCTTGTAGATACGTTTTTTGTTGTTATAAGATGTATTAGATGTATTTAAGCTACTGTATTCATGTTGTATTCATGAATACAGTAGAAAAAATAGGCGTGAATCAGGAAAGTCCAGTTAATCAGTTGTTGGTATTCGACCGTATTCGACTGTATTCGTGGCGGGATTACAGCTGGATAGATTATTGTATTCGACTGTATTCGACTGTATTCACGGCGTGAAACAGGGGATTACACTATTTTTAAACGGAAAGTGAATCAATTAACATAATAGACTCCTAATATAACTCAACAAACTCAATTATAACACACAAAATTTTGTATTTCCAGTTATAAAAAAGATTCTCAACTGAAAAATACCCCAAAAATATAGCAATCTTCAGAAAAATTATATAATACATCTAAATACACAAATTATATTAATTAAAAAAAAATATATGAATACATTCATGGCATATAGGGAGATAGTGAATACAATGAAATACATATAATACAGCGGGATACATTGAAATACAATGAAAAAAAGATAGTGAATACAATGAAATACATGGAATACAGCGAGATACATTGAATTACAATGGAAAAAAAAAAGACAATGAATATAATGAAATACATGAAAATACAGCGTGATACGTTGAAAATACATTGAAATATATTAACAGAAAATCAAGTTGCTCAGCCCCAAACTCCGTCGTCTTTGTTCAAGAACAAACCCTAATTTCCGACGAATCCGCCGTCGAGCAACAACCCTCAACTCTTTCGCCTTTCTCTCTCTCTTTCTCTTCACTGAATATCCCTATAACTCATTAGAACAAATGAAAAGAATGGAAAAACCCTAGCACACAACTAGAAATCAGAGGCGCCGCACGATATAGACATAGAAATCATAGTTGAAAATAGCCTCTAGCCACGAGGGGGGTCAGGAGTCACAGACTTGGGGGTATGTGGATCTACTTTAGCAACCAGACATTCAAACTCCTCGGTCAATTCTTGTTGGGGGTATGTGGATCTACTTTAGCAACCAGACATTCAAACTCCTCGGTCAATTCTTATTCAATTTTTTCACCTTGCTTGATCTGCTGCTGCTGCTGATAAAATACTTTAGACACAACATATTCCCCTTCCCTTTCATCTTCCCCGGTGTTTAGTGGTTATTAGAATTTGATGGGAGAGAGAAAAATAATACAATGCTTATTTTATGGCTTAAAGGTAGGAGGTTACTATAAATAGATATTTGGCTATAAAAAATCAAAAGGTAGCTATGGAATATAATTTTGTGAAAGGGTATTTATTTAAAATGAATAAAATATAAACCTTTGCTATAGGAAGTAACTATAGCTCATGTTATAGCTCAGCACAATGACCTAATTAGGCTTTAGTAGACGAATAGTGGGCTAATCTACTGTTGTAGGCTAAGTATAATAACCCATTGGGCTTTTGTTGTCCAAAGTAAGTAGAAATGGCACTAGGTAGCCACTTTTAGGACCGTTGTTTAAGTCTTAGCAAGCACTTGCAATTATTTAATATTTAGCCACAGCTTAAAAGGCGGGCAAACATTGTTTCTTTTCTTCTCCGCTTCCCCAAACTTTAGGACAATGAAATCCACTTTTTTGCAATTCACAATTTCGGGTGTCCTTGAGTTCCATTTTTCTCGTTCAAAACTTCAACATTGCATCCTTAGTTCAGTTCTAACTTCCAGATTTCGACTTTAGTATCCTACAATTCAACAATAATAACAGACTCAGTGTAATCCCACAAGTGGCACAAGTGGGGCTGGGGAGGGTAGTGTGTACTCAGACCTTACCCCTACCTTTTACCGGGCAAAAAGGCTGTTTTCGAAGACCCTCGGCTCAGAAAGATAAAAGGAGAAGCAACAACAAGCCAACTACTCAGAAAATCAAAGTGAACATACAAGACTAACATTAAGTACTGCAATCAGAAAATCGAAGCGAAAGAGACGACAAATAATAATAGAAATCTAAGAGTAAGAAATTACAAGACTAACACCAGGTAATGCACTACACTACTAGCATGAGCAAAAACAACGTTCGACTACCTATCCCTGTACCTTAATCTTCAACCTCGACACCTTCCTATCCAAGGTCATGTCCTCGGTGAGCTAAAGCATCACCATGTCTCGCCTAATCACCTCTTCCCAATACTTCTTCGGCCTACCTCTCCCTTTCTTAAGGCCCTCCAAGACTAATCTCTCTCACCTCCTCACTTGAGCATCTGTGCATCTCCTCTTCACATGCCCGAAACATCTGAGTCTCGCTTCCCGCATTTTGTCCTCCACAAGGGCCACGACAACCTTGTTCTGAAGTGCTTCATTCCTTATTCTATCTAATCTAGTATGCCCGCACATCCATCTTAACATCCTTATTTCTGCCACCTTCATCTTCTGGACATGAGAGTTCCTGACCAGCCAACACGCAGTCCCATATAACATAGTCGGCCTGACACTTCTCATAGAACTTACCTTTAAGTTTTGGTGGCACATTCTTATCACAAAACACCGGAAGTGAGCCTCCATTTCATCCACCCTTCCCCAATACGATGTTTGATATCCTCGTCAATTTTCTCATTCCTTTGAATAACTGACCCAAGGTACTTGAAACTTTCTCTCCTAGGGATGACTTGTGAATCGAGCCCCGCATCTTCATCCACTTCGTGAGTCGTACCACTGAACTTGCACTCCAAGTATTTTATTTTGGTCCTGCTCAACTTGAAATCTTTAGACTCTGGGGTATGCCTCCAAACCTCTAACCCGCGTTAACATCTCCTCGCGTCTTGTCGATCAGTACAATGTCCTTAATTTCAAACTATATAGTTCAAACTTTGTATACGGGTAAAACCAAGCCCATTGAATATCTTGGTTTTCCGGTAAGACAAACGGAGCATGAACATGATCGTAAGGAATCGGAGTCTGGACGAGGAGCCTCTCGGATCGGGGTTCGGGCAAGACTCCTGCCCTCGGAGACATCGGAACCACATCCGCCGTGTCCGGTTCGGTCTTCGAGACTTCGGCGAACATTATCAAAAGACTGCACACGACTAACAAAGGGTCGTGATATCCGTGCCCAACCAGATATCCTGGCATAAATCTAGGCCCGTATCAGCAGAAAATCAGCGATAGCGAGACGGAAAATTTTTACCTTTCTTAGAATTGTACTTAGGGTAAAATTTTCCTACTATATAAAGGGTAAAACTTATAATTCATAGGGGGCTTGTAACATGCGTATCAAGGCAATAAACTCATATTCTCTCTGTCATTCAAAGTTCTTATTTTTTTTCATTAGTTCTTCATTAGTGTGAGCTCGGGATCGAAGGCAGGCACTTCGTTGAGCCGTTACTGAGTCCGGGATCACTCTCATTATTGGTTTGGAAATTCATTACGTCTTTTAACTGTTTAATCTAACGCCATTAATCATTTATATTGAATTAATCTACATATCCTTAAAACCACATATAAATTCAATTGTTATTGTTGTTATGGTAAACAGTTTGGCGCTCACCGTGGAGCTAAGGGTAATTGTGGCAATTTGATAAAAAATTCTATAATGCACTCTGCTTTACTCTTGTTCTTTGAGATTTTACTTTCAGGTAAATTTAAGAATGTCAAACTCTCAATCTACTCACTTGAAAGTTTATGCTGAGTCTTGCCACCATGGCAAGAACAATAATATAGTTCCCAGCAACGAGGTCCCTCTGCTAACCCCAACGGAGTCCCGGTCGTAGACCCAATCGATGCCAACTCCCATGTGGCCATCGGTGCTAACTTGCGCACTGACCCAGAAAATAGCTTTCGTGGAGGGACCGGGTCGGTAGCCAGGGATACGCACGATGGTGAAGGCGATGGGATCAATTTGCAGGTGATCTTCGAAATATTACAAGCTCAACAGGTGGTAATAGCCCTGTTACAGAACCAAAGCCACGTTACCTGGAGAGTTGAGCCCGAACCATCCCGGGAGAACACCTAAAGAAATGAACGAACCTCATAAAGGACGGGTGAAGCTGAAGCCAGAGCTGGCCCCAAAATAATAAAGATGCTTGAGGAATTTACAAAGCGGGTGGAATCGGGGGAAAAGTAGATCGAAGCCAATGATAAAAAAGTGGAGACCTATAACTCCAGGGTTGATCAAATCATTGGAGCACTACCGATACTGAAGGGGCTGGATTCCAAGAAATTTGTCCAAAAGCCTTTCCCTCCGAGCGCAGCTCCGAAACCAATCCCAAAGAAGTTCCGTATGCCCGAAATTTTGAAGTAAATGGAACAACTGATCCAAATGAACATGTGACCTCCTACACGTGTGACATCAAAGGGAACGATTTTGAAGATGAAGAAATTGAATCTGTTATGGCGAAAAAGTTCGAAGAAACCTTGTGGAAATGAGCTATGATATGGTATCACAACTTACCCCCTAATTCTATTGATTCGTTTTCTATGCTTGAAGATGCCTTTGTAAGGGCGCACGTCGGGGCCATCAAGGTCGAGACCAGGAAGTCAGGCCTTTTCAAAGTAAAGCCAGGAGATAGCGAGATGCTCAAAGAATTCATGTCGAGGTTTCAAATGGAACGGATAGATCTGCTTCCGGTCACGGACGATTGGGCCGGTCAGGCATTCACCCAAAGACTTAACCCCCAAGATCACTGGCTTATCAATAGTTAAAACAAAATTTGATAGAATACCCGGCGGTAACTTGGGACGACGTCCATAACAAGTACCAATCAAAAATCAGAGTCGAAGATGATTAGCTTGGGGCCCCTTCCGGATCCGTGTATCCCGTCAGAACTAGTGACGGATCAAAAAAAGTCATCGATCGTGAACCAAGATCGAACAGAGATCGGTATCAACCATATAACGGAGATCGAAGGGGTAATGGTTCGGACGCAACCCTGCGATGAGTGAAAAAAGGAATGATCGAGGCCACAATAGTCGGGGACTCATGAGTAAGAACGGTTTCGACAGGCCACTCAGGGCCAGAGGGTACCGATATTATCGGAATACAACTTCAGTGTTGATGCTTCCGACATCGTATCCACCATCGGACGCATCAAATATAGCAAATGGCCTCGACTATTGCAGTCTGATCCTGCCCAAAGGGACCCCAACCTAATGTGTAAGTATCATGGCACTCACGGCCACAGAACCGAAGACAGCCGATAATTAATGGAAGAAATAGCCTGATTATTCAATAACGGACACCTCCGAGAATGTTTGAGTGATCGAGCCAAAAATCACTTCAGGAATAGGGACTCCAACAAGCAGACCGAACAAGAGGAACCCCAGCACGTCATTAACACGATCATTTGTGGAGTCGACATTCCCCAGGGGTCGATGCTAAAGTGAACTAAGGTGTCCATTACAAGGGAAAACGGACTCGAGATTATATACCGGAGGGGACCGTATCTTTCAACGACGGGAATGCCGAAGGCATCGTACAACCACATAATGATGCACTGGTAATATCTGTACTCATAAATAAATCTTGAATTAAGCGTGTATTAATTGATCCAGGTAGCTCGGCCAATATCATCAGACCGAGGGTCGTGGAACAGTTGAGTCTACAAGACCAAATAGTGCCTGTAGTCCGAGTTTTAAATAGATTCAACATGGCGTGCGAAACTACTAAATGGGAGATAACCCTGCTGGTAAACACTGTCGAGACCATTCAGGAAAAAAAGTTCTATGTGATTGAAGGAGATATTAGATATAATGCTCTATTCGGAAGGGCATGGATTCATAACATGAGGGAATAACCCTCAACACTGCACCAGGCATTAAAATTCCCCACCCCGGGAGGGATCAAGACAGTTTATGGAGAATTCCAGCCACGAAAGAAATGTTCGCGGTCGATGAGGTGACCCCGATGTCCGCACTCTCGACATCAAAGAACCCGGAGTTAGGAAGGAAGAAACTAAATAGCAATCACCGACATCGGCCCCCACCGAACCGAAGAAGCAGGAGACAAGCGAGGATGATGATTATGGAGTTCCTATGTCGTTCATAGCACCTGATAATTCTGATGCCACCAAGTCAAAGGTCGAGGAGCTGGAACAAGTCGTGTTGATCAAACACTTGCCCAATCGGAAGGTATACTTGGGCACCGGGTTGACTCCCAAGCTCAGGAAAAAAACTCATTAAATTGCTTATAGCTAACGTGGATTGTTTTGCTTGTTCCCATTTAGATACGATAGGGATCCAACCAGAAGTAACCACTCATAAGCTAATCTTTGACCCGAAGTTCCACCCGGTTAAACAGAAAAAGAGGCCTCAGTCCGAAGTTAAGCATGCATTCATCAAAGACGATGTATCCATACTCCTTAAAATAGGTTCCATTCGGGAAGTTAAGTAGCCGGATTGGTTGGCTAACGTAGTAGTAGTACCTAAATAGGGAAATAAGTTAAGAATGTGTATAAATTACAAAGACTTGAACAAGGCGTGCCCCAAGGATTCTTTTCCTTTGCTTAACATCGATCGCATGATCGATGCAATGGCCAGGCATGAGATACTTAGTTTTCTCGATGCCTATTCCGGGTACAACCAAATTCAGATGGACCCGGTCGATCAAGAAAAAAGTTCCTTTATCACTAGATTCGGCACATATTGTTATGACGTAATGTCGTTCGGACTAAAAAACACAGGTGCCACTTATCAACGCATAGTAAACTGGATGTTCAAAGAACAAATAGGAAAATCAATGGAGGTTTACATTGACGACGTGTTAGTTAAGTCCCTACAAGCAGAGGACCATTTGAAACATTTGTATGAAACCATAACATACTGAAGAAATACAATATGAAGCTGAACCTGGAGAAATGCGTGTTCGGTGTCGAATTCGGAAAGTTCCTTGGATTCATGGTGTCCAACCGAGGGATCGAGATCAATCCCGACAAAATCAAATCTATAGAGGATATCACCATGGTGGATAATTTCAAGGCCGTTAACAGGTTAATCGGGTGCATAACCACCTTAGGCTGATTCATATCGAGGTCCTCCGACAAGAATCACCGGTTCTTCTCGTTATTGAAGAAGAAGAAGAATAACTTTTCATGGACCCTAGAGTGCCAGCAGGCTTTGGATGGTACCTTTCGAGTCCACCCTTGCTCCATACTCTGAAGAGTGTACTTGTACTTAGCGGTATCCAAGATAGCGGTAAGCAGAGTCTTAGTTTAGTAAAAGGAAGGTACGCAATTTCCCATCTATTATGTTAGTAGAACTCTAGCCGAGGCCGAAACGAGGTACCCTCACCTAGAAAAATTGGCGCTTGCTTTGTTAAGCGCCTCCAGAAAGTTGAAGCCATACTTTCAATGACATCCCATATGCGTTTTAACTTCTTACCCGTTAAGGAACATAATGCACAAACTCGAGCTCTCGGGCCGATTGGCCAAATGGGCCGTAGAAATTAGCGAGTACAATATCGAATATTGCCCCAGGACCGCCATCAAATCTCAAATTTTGGCAGACTTCATAGCTGACTTCATGCCGACCTTAATATCCGAAGTCGAAAAGGAATAGTTGATAACCTCGGGGACTTCCTCGGGAATCTGGACCCTCTTTACGGATAGTGCCTCGAACACAAAGGGGTCCGACTCAGCATCATACTGGAGTCGCCTACGAGTAACGTAGTTAGGCATACCATTAGAACTGTAAAATTTACTAACAATGAGGTCGAGTATAAGGCCATGATTGCAGGTCTCGAACTGGCTAAAAACCTGGGGCCGAGGGGTCAAAGCTAAGTGCGACTCCCTCCTTGTGGTAAATCAAGTCAATGGGACATTCGAAGTAAAAGAAGAATGAATGCGGAGTTACTTGGACAATTACAGGTAGCGCACATCGATTCAAGGAATAGACCCTGCAAGACATACCCTAGGATCAAAATAGCGAAGCTGATGCTTTGGCTAACTTGGGGTTATCGGTTGATGACGATGAACTCAGCTCAGGAACGGTTGTTCAACTCATGAAATAAGTAGTGGAGGAAGGCCATGCTGAAATAAACTCAACAAGTTTGACCTGGGACTGGAGAAATAAGTATATAGATTACTTTAAGACCGGGAAGTTGCCATCGGATCCTAAAGAATCAGGGGCTTTGCGCACGAAGGCAGCCAGGTTTAGCTTGTCAGAGGGAACTTTGTACAGAAAAATATTCGATGGCCCACTCGCCTTATGCTTGTGGCGGGGAGACACCGATTACGTTTTGAGAGAAGTTCACGAGGGCACCTATGGAAACCATTCGGGGGCAGAGTCTTTGGTTCAGAAAATAATCAGGGCCGGCTATTACTAGACCGACATGGAGAAAGATGCAAGAGATTTTGTACGAAGATGTGACGGCTGTCAGAGACATACACCGATGATCCATCAGCCCAGAGAGCTACCCTCGGTCTGGTCACCTTGGCTATTCATGAAATAGGGAATGGACATTGCCGATCCCCTGCCATGGGCACCCGGTAAGGCTCAATTTATACTATTTATGACTGACTATTTTTCTAAATGGGTTGAAGCTCAGGCATTCGAGAAAGTTTGAGAACAAGAAGTTATCGATTTTATTTGGCACCACATAATAAGTCGGTTCGGGATACCGACCGAGATCATGTGTGATATCGGGAAGCAATTCATCTGTAGCAAGGTAAGTAAATTTTTCAAGGACCATAAGATCAGAAGGATCTTGTCAACACCCTATCACCCTTGTGGGAACGTACAGGTAGAGTTTACAAACAAGACCATACTCCAAAACCTTAAGAAAATATTGACCGATGCCAAAGGGAAATGGAAGGAAATTTTTCCCCAAGTCTTGTGGGCGTACCGTACGACCTCATACCGTGGAAACTCTATTTTCATTGGTCTACGGTGCTAAAATACTAATACCGATCAAGGTGGGAATCGAGTCTCAGGTTCCGATATGCGACCGAAGAATCAAATGGTGAGGCCATGAGCACGAGCCTGGCAATATTGGATGAGAGGCTTGGCTGCCCAAAAACAGCGAATAGAAAGATATTACAACCAAAAAGAAACCTCTGACACTTCAATATCGCGGACTTGGTGTTTAGGAAAGTAACACTGAACACTCGGGACCCGAATTAAGGGAAGCTGGGACCGAATTGGGAAGGTCTATATCGAGTCGTCGGGATTACCAGTAAAGGATCGTACAAACTTGAAGTGGGGAATGGTGCACAGCTACCCTACAACTGGAACGTAACCCACCTAAAATGGTATTACTGCTAAGGCAATAACCAAAGGAAAATGTAGCTGTTAGGTCTGAAAGCACGCGTTACATTCTTTTTTCCTTGAACTGATTTTGTCCCAAATGGGTTTTCCAGCAAGGTTTTTAACGAGGAAACAGTGGATCGTGCTAACTTAGAGTCGAAGACTGGTTTTGAATCAGAGTCGATGGTCGCATCAATAATATCCGATCCCTCTCGAAGATCTACCTCGAATATTGGGGGCCATCACCCTTGGGTCAAGATTTTTAGCAAGGGAGGAAACTTTTTGCTTGAATAGCCTCGGCTTGGTGGTTAGGATTTATTGTAAGGGCCAAACGGTCAAATGAACTGTGCCGACGTAGACTACCTCAGCCATGATACGAGCTTTTACACGCTTACAATCTTGTATGTTACGCACAGAAATGAAAGAAAGTTTCTACCTTGCTAATGCACATTTTCGCTCCTTAAAAGAGCCTAAGGGCCATTCCTACCCAAAGACTATCGAGCCCAAGGGCCACCCCTATCCGATCCCAAAGGGCTACTCCCACTCGGGGACTGTCATCCAAGACAATTCGGACGACTCAGCTTATCGAAACCCGGAGGCACAAAGCCTATTAGGGAAGTGCCTAAACTTAAAAGGCTACGGCCGCCCTAAAAACGGTTCGGAGACGTCTGAAGACCATTATCGAAACATAAGGCCTTCAAATAAAATTCAAAACCTGCCAAATAGTTACCCTGGGCAAAAGCATCGTCTAAGAATACTTAAGCAATTTTGGAAAATTCCCAGCCATTTCAAGTCACTTCGAGTTTTCAAAACCTTAAAAAACAAATGACTTGTTGCTACATTATATCCTATGCTAAGGCATTAGAAATGTTTGCAAGGTTAGAAGTCACAGAAAGATGCTAAAACAGTTGAATTTGCCGAAAAGGGAAAATTATATATATTCCGGAATATCTTTACAAGTGCCCAACAAAAACGGCCTCAACAAAATATATGTAAAGGATACAATAAACAAAAACAAAAACAAAAATAAACCTAAGGCATCTACGCCTGATCTCCACCGGAACCCGACTCGTCACCAAAATCGTCAAGGCCTTCGGATTCTTCAGAGCTCTCGAAGCCCTCTTCACCTTCGGGTTCAACTAGCTTCTTGGCCTCGACCTCAAGTCTTTTTGCCTACTCGATATCAGTAGATAGGTCAAAGCCTCAGGCATGGATCTCTTCAAGGGTCTCCCTTCGGGATAGCTGCCTCACATATTCAACAGTGGTCTTCAGGAGGGCCTCGGATGCTTCGACATCGGCCCCATATTGGGCCACCATCTTATCAGCATCGGCATAGGTTGTGCGAAGCTGAGCCTTTATAGCTTCACATTCACTTCTGAGGGCATCCCGCTCTGCCACAGTCGAGTTCAATTGTGCTCGAAGTTCATGGTTCAGCTGGGACCTCTTATCGGCTTTCTCTTTCGCCACCCGAAGTTGAACCTCTACTGATGCAAGCTGTGCCTGGGCGGTTTCCTTCTCCGACGCCAACCGGTCCATTTTTCTCTTCCACTTATTGGCCATGGCTTGACCTCATTCATTTTAGCTCAGAATTGGTCGATCCGCTCGATCTTCTGCTGAACCTGTGAAGTTTGGTCACTAGTCCCCATGGGTAAGTCCTCATTTATAACTTCAAAAACCTTTACCTATTCGACCAAATCGGCATGTTCCTGCCTCAGGGTCAAAGCCTCCTTCTTAGCCCTGTCCAGGCCAGCCTGAAGATCGTAGATGGCCCCTTCGTGCTGCTCACTAAGAAGCTTGTACATATCCATTTTCTGGACAAGCTCCTTAACCTCGAGCTCGAGCTAGTTGACCTCGGCCCGATACCAAAAGAAGCTCTTGTGATGAAGTACAGAGGCCTACAAAAGGTTAAAAAAACATGAGAAGTATAAAAACCTAAGTATAAGTTCGACGGGTCATAATGATGCCTTGCCCGATTCAGCGCTTGTTGTGCCTCATTGAAAAGACATGGCACGTCCACCTCATTCATCTTCGCCTGGTCCTACTCGGTCACTAGGCATCGGAGGTAGCTCGCCACTCCTACGAGAGCAGAAAGAACCTGGGCATCTTTCGAGGCAGTGATGATTATCGACCTCTTGCGGCCCGGATCCATACTGGGGGCGGGAAACTGGTCGATTAACTTTGGGCTCAAATTCAGCCCGCCGACTTCTGACAACGGATCCTTTCACGGCACTTCCAGGTCGTCTAAACCGGAAAAATCTTCCAAAACGGCCGAGTCCATGCCGTCCAAAAAAGAACGAAGGGGATCATTCGCACCATGAGCCCATTCATTAGACCGCTCCTTCACCGCTCGGGGCTCCTTGAGCATGGACTCAGCGTATGAAGGTGTCCCTAAAATCTCTATTATGCCAGGAGGAGCAGAGCCGGCATCCGGAGGGGTCTCATCCCTCTTCTCCACATTAGTCTCCCAAACCTGAGGGAGATCGGCCTCCAGTATCTCCCCCTTAGCTGCTGCCTGCTCTTCGGGGGAGGTTGGCCCATGGGCCACAATAATATCATCTTCTCAGGCTCATCCCTGAGGCGAAGAAGTGAATCCGAGTCTGGTGCTCAGGAACCGGAGCCTCTCTTTGGCCTACAAGCCAATCTCTTTTTTGTTTTCACCGCGGAGCTCGGGGAGTCCGAAGACTTCCTTCTCTTCTTCTACTTTTCCCCTGCTACAGCCCCAAGCTGCCCCAAAGCGGAGGGATCAACGGACGAGGGCATGTGCTCATTTCCTTCTAAAGGCCTAAGTTCAGTGGTCTTAGGCAAGCCTACAAAAAGAAAAGAGAGGAAATGAGAATATAATGCAAAAAAGGGAGCCTAATGTTACTTATTCGGGAGGGAGACCTTACCATGAGAACGGGCTTCCCATCGGCCCTTTAAGAGATCACGCCATGTGCGCTCCTCTACAAATAAATGCCCTCGATCCACTCCTTGAACCAAGGGATGGCATTTGGGACTCGAGCAATAGCACCACCATAAGTACTAGTAAGAAAAAAGGAGATAAACACAAAGTTAGCGTTTAAAGGAAAGATGTACTTACGAGATGCATACCACTTCTCGGGGAATGGAATGAACTCGGGGGTATCAAGTCTTTGGTCCTCACCCGACGAAGCGTCCCTGCCAGCCCCGGTCCCTGTCTTCATCGATACTCGAAAATGGGGCTTTGCTGGCCAAGCGTGTAAGCTTTATTAGTCCCTCTCGGAAGATTCAGGGACTGTATAGGTGAAGCAAGTGATCGATGGTGAACCGATAAGATTCAGTCTTGTTCATTAAGTAACGAAGAAGGATCATGATCCTCCATAGTGACAGATGGATCTGACCGAAAACTCCAAGATAACCGGGTCTACTGGGCCCAGTGTGAAGGGATAAGTGTAAACACTTAGATACTCCTCCACATGGGTAGTAATGGTGTCCTCAGGCCTGGGGACTACTACGTCCTCACCTTCCCGCCAATTGCAGTCCTCTCGGACCATGGAAAGGACGTCTTCGATAATGGAGCATATATACCTTGATTCTCCTTCACCCCGGCCTTGCACCGACGAGGGCCTTTCAACCTTAAAGTCATTTGCAACTGAGCAACCCCTGGTATTTTTAAGGGAGGCTCAGGAGCTGGTTCATTGGTAGCCGCTCCAGGAGAAGACGTCTCGAGGACGACTATATTGGGAGTGATCGCCTCGATTCTAGCGGTCTGTTGGAAGAAGAAGAAGCAATTTGTTGAGGAGCAAATTTGGATGTTTTAGCCATTGTTATCCGAAAAAGCTTGAAACGTCTAAGAAAAGGTTTTGAAAAAATGAAAAGTCAAGTGTACTGATTTAGGTAAAGACATGGTAAGAACCTGGGAATTACTGAGAAATCCTGAAAAACGGAGGTGAAGATATGAAAGTATGAAGAAGGATAGTAATAGCTTTGAGACTCGAAGCTTTATAGGGATTTCGTGACGCTTCGCATTCAAAGATAACCTGCTGATGGCTGACACATATTCGAAGTCAGAACGACGCGACTGACGGGACGTTTCTGCTCCTTTGTAGTTTTTGTTACGGCGTGTTAAAGAAGGAATTGAAAAGCATCTGTCGTCTCTCATCATTTTGGTTAAACCTCCACTATAAGAAACGAGGGGACTATCTGTATACGGTAAAATCAATCCCGTTGAACATCTTGGTTTCCCGGTAAGACAAACAGAGCATGAACATGATCGTAAGGAATCGGAGTCTGGGTGAGGAGCCTCTTGTATCGGGGTTTGAGCAAGACTCCTGCCCTCGGAGACATCGGAACCACATACTCTGGGTCCGGTTCGGGCTTCGAGACTTCGAAGAACATTATCAAACGGCTGCACACGACTAACAAAGGGTCATGATATCCGTACCCAACCAGATATCCCGGCGTAAATCTCGACCCGTATCGACAGAAAATCAGTGATTAGCGAAACGGAAGATTTTTACCTTTCTTAGAATTGTACTCAGGGTAAAATTCTCCTACTATATAAAAGGAAAAACTTATTATTCCTAGGGGGGATTATAACATGCATATCAAGGTAATATACTCCTATTCTATCTGTCATTCAAAGTTCTTATTTTTGTTCATCAGTTCTTTATTAGTGTGAGCTCGGGGTCGCAGGCAGACACTTCGTTAAGCCGTTACTGAGTCTGGGATCACTCTCATTATTGGTTTGGCAATTCATTAAGTCTTTTATCTGTTTAATCTAACGACATTAATCATTTGTATTGAAAAATTCACATATCCTTAAAACCACATATAAATTCAATTGTTATCCATTTTTTTAGGGTAAACAAACTTCAATCCGTACTCCTGTGAGAATAATGTGACTAAGCTTATACTATTTGAGAGCCATGCTCGATTGCGATACTAAAATCCTCATTGACGTGGATATTAAGAAAAAGAAAATAGGCAAGTGTGCCGAAGAAGCGAGAAGGAGAAGAAGAGTGGAGATGCCCTTTCTAAATGATAGCTATATTCTTAAATAGTTTGCAAACTCTGATAAAAACTTAAACAGCAGCCCAAAAATTTGTCTGCTGGTGCACTTGGCCCCCAAAGTAATGTATCGGGGTTTAGCCCAAAGTTTGAACAATGAGAAATACAACCATATCGTTGTTCAACAATTTTTTATTCACCCAATTTGTTTTTCGTGCTTGTAGAAGCTTAAAGTGTCTGCCTTGGGTTACACACTAAATTTTGTTACAATCTTTTGGTTTTTTATGTTCCGTTTGAATTCTTGTTTAACTTTTTTAAGCAAAAAGATTAAAACCCTTGATTTATGTACAAAATGAAATGTATGCTTGCTAACCTACAAAGCTATAGGACACTGCATTTTTTATGATTAAATATCACTTAAAGACTGAAAGCTTCTACGACGTGACCTTTTTGCCAATTTTTCGGATAATTTGAGGAGTGGAGATAACTAGCTTTTAGATAAACTATTCATGTTTTTCAATTCATAAAGAATTATATAAGTTTCCATGAGATCCAACAAGCATAGAAATATCATGAATTTTTTTTAAAATAAGGGGTAGATCACAATTTAATGTAAAATAAGGGGTAAATCACACATGTCAATCTAGAATATTAGACTATCTACACTCAAATGTGGGGCCTAGCGGTCACCGGTGAAAACCTTGAAGACCGGAGTTCAAATCCAAGCAAAGACAAACAACGCGAAGGTGATTTCTTCTAACTGGAAAATAATAGCTCGAGATTTTTGTTGCTTGTGAATCTGCGAATTTTCTAACATGTTACGTATAATAATATATGACCCGAATAACTGGAAGATTTCAAATAAGAGAAGTTCCAATCTTAGAGAGAAATACCTTGATAATGCATATACATAGACATTCCTCAAAATTATTTTTTGATAAAAAAAATTTAAAAAACTAATAAGCAGTGTTGTGAAGAGTGTGAAGCGAGAAAAAGCGACGACCCCCATTTCGCTTAAAGCGAGAAACGAGAAGCGAAGCGCTCGCTTTTTTGAAGTGAAGAGGAATTTTTAAAAAAAAAAGTTAAAATAAATATTGCATAAACAACACATGTAATTGTAAGCAAATGTTCAATACTTCAATGTAAAAAGTAAATAGTAGCATCAATTAAAACACAAAATGAGCATCCTATTCTTCTACAAGATTGTCAAATTCTTGTATTCCACTATCATTATTATATTGCTCGTCATCTTCTTCAACTTCTTCTTCTTCATCAACTCGGGATAACTAAGAAAGACAATAAGAACGAATAATAAGAAATACTGGCAGTAAACTGGGCAATTTTTTCTTTCACTGTTAAAAATTGGCATCAATTCTGAAAAAGAACCGAAGGTAAAAAAAATTCCGCCAGCATTTCGCTGTTTTTTGGACGTTTAAACAGTGAAAGAAGAAGAAGAAGAAGAAGAAGGAGAAAAATCAGAACATACCTGTTGTTTGAACTTGAAGTTGAAGAAGTTGATGCTTTTAGTCGATGAAGAAGGAGAAGTTCACCGGTGTCTTTAAAACCCTAGTCGCATTGCATTTGTTCGTTTAATGAAAGACCAGACCTCGTTTTTAATAAAAATAAGGTTGGGTCTGTTTTAAAACACAGAAGCGGTCGCATCTTCGCATCGCATCGCTTTCCCGCTTCTCGCTTTTTAGTGGGAAGCGGTCGCTTTTCTACACCTGAGTCACTTCAGCAGGGTGAAGCATGCAGCTTCTCGCTTCAAGCGAGGAAGCGGGCGTGATAATAGGTGAATTAGACTACAATTAGACCCTAAAGAACCATATTTTTGTATAGCTTTGTTGTAAAAAGTGATAACCAAATGCTCTGATTAGTGCTTTTCATGCTTTGCAGGTTATATCCAAAGAAATAAGTCGATGGAGCAAGTTTGGGATCAGTTACGGAGAAAAGGAGGCCAATCAAACAATGCCCAAGAAATGCACCATGTGAAAAGTCAAAGGAAGGCAGAAGTTGGCCTGTCGCGGTCAGACCGTAACCGCGGCAAGACCGCGGCAGAGTAGAGATGAAGATTCAGAGACCCCTTTTGGCCGCGGTCCCGGCGTAACCGCGATGGGACCGCGGCAGAACGCGAACTAGCCAGGGGCAGGATTGTCAAGCCGGGAAAAATTGGTGTAAAACCCTTATAAAAAGTAGGGTTTCAGCCTCATTAGGTCAGATTTTGTTTAGAGAGTTCTTGGGAAAGAAACACAAGTGTGAGAGATCACCCAAAACATCATAGTTCTTTATTCTCTTCTGTTTCTTGCAATTTTACATGATAAATATTTTCGTAGATTATCTTCAAGTTTTTATGAGTAGCTAAATACTTTAGTCTAAGGTTTTGATGGAACCTATTGAAGGATGAACTTCTTGATTATGTTCATATAGTTGCCGGTTAATCTTTATTTGTTCAATTACGTATTTATTGTAGTTAATTGACAGGATCCTCAATTAGCTGTGCCTATTTAGTGTACATAACTCGGGAGAGAGTGCATATTTAGGTAATTGTTGAACAACACCACTCCCAAAGTATAAGAGGGATCTATAATTGCGGGTTTAAAGGCGGGATTAGGGATAACGAAGCCTTGGGTGTGATCTAAAGTGAGCTGTAATAATCAAAGCCAGCTAGCGTAGCTCGGGAGAGTGCGTCTAGTGAATTATCACAATTACTCGGGAGAGATTTACGGTAAAAAAAATGCTCATGATTGATAGAGATATTTTGGTGAATCTATATGAAACATAACCGGAAGGGATTCCATTAATAGGGGAAATCACTACCTTAGAATCTTCTCATTATTGTTTACAACCCAAGAATATTTAGTTTACAGCTGTTAGTTATTTACTTTCAATCTTAGTTAGTAGAAATACCATCCAATATTGTTTACAAAGTTTGCGAAAGTGATTATAAAGGATTTAGTGATTCCAACAAAGGTAATTGATAGGTTAATTCTCTGTGGGATTCGGCTCCGGACTTGTAAACCGGATTATATTTGCAACGACCGCATTGTCCTTTTTAGAAGGCATAGTTGGGCGTGATCAAATTTTGGCGCCGTTGCCGGGGAATTAACGGTGTTATCAATTACAATTGAAAGAAGATCAAAAATTCTTAGAGTAGTCAGTTTTCTCTACACCCAATTTTACATTGAAATTTTAACGTTTGTTGACTTGGTTGCACAGGTGCACGCCTAGAAACTCATTGAGATCTGGTGAAGTATTAGAAGCATTATCAGATCCCGAAAAAATTTTCAGGGCTTTGAATCAGGCCAACCGACAAAACAAACAACAACCAACAACTGCACAATTTGAAACAAACATGGGAGATAACCAGGAAAACCCAGCAGCACCAATAGTGCCAGCGCCAGAGGCTGCTCTCTATGACTGGGCACAACCCACAGCTGAGAATCTATCCACAGCGATAGTAGTCCCGCAGATACAGGCTGAGTCATTCCAAATCAGGAATAACATGTTTCACTTGTTGCAGAATAAGGGACTATTTTCGGGGTCACAAGTTGAAGATCCTCAGCAGCACTTAAAGAATTTCCTGTCTATCTGCAAAACCCAAAGGCAACCCAATGTAACTCCGGAAGCAATCAAACTATTATTGTTTCCATTCTCAGTGACAGGAGCTGCCCAGACTTGGCTGAATTCACTCCCCATAAATTCTATAGCAACGTGGGATGAGCTGGTCAAGCAATTTCACAACAAGTTCCATCCCCCCAACAAAACTGCTCAACAAATTGATGAGATTTTGAGCTTTAAACAGAGACCGATGGAGACTTTGCATGAAACATGGGAGCGTTTTAAAGGGATGCTGGTCATATGTCCACACCATGGTGTTCCAGATCTAATGTTGGGGCAGCGGTTCTACATGGGATTGTCAGATAGCGTAAAGAACATTGTTGATGCTTCAGCTGGTGGGGCATTCTTGAGCAAAACATGGAGAGAGGGCCAGAGTCTGCTTGAATAGATGGCACAGAATTCGGGCTGGGTAACCAGAGGTGCACCCATCACTCCAGTGGTGCATTCAGTGCCTTTAGATCCATCCAATTCTATGGCTGAAAACATGGCCACCTTATTGACACAGATGAGCATACTCACCAAAAAGGTGGAAGAGTCAGGGTAGAAACAGCAGGTACATATAGTTGATACTACTAATGGGGGCTTGTGCGCATCTTGCATTAGTCAGCCAGTTGGTAATCAGTGGAATGCAGAACACGATCATCATCACTACCCTGAAGACATGAACTATGTGTCTAATTATGGCGGCCAGAGACAGGGTGGTCAGAATTGGGGTCAACAAAATCAGTAGTACAGGCCAGCACAGCCACAGTTCAACACCGGGAACATGGGAGGTATGAGACCCCCCAACAATATGGCACCTTACCCACGACCACAAGGATACAATAATTAGAATCAGCAGCAGGGGTATCACCACTCAGCAGCAGCATCGGTAG
>NW_017670513.1:18671-79279 GCF_001879085.1 Nicotiana attenuata | reverse complement strand
TGAAGGACTTGATGTCCCGAAAGTTTGATTTTCAAGACTTGGCCACAGTTACTCTTACTCAGACCTGTAGTGCAGTGGTGACTAGACCAATTGCGGAAAAGCTGTCTGATCCAGGGAGCTTTACAATTCCATGCACTATTGGTAATTTTGCTTTTGCTAAGGCACTGTGTGATCTAGGGGCCAGCATCAATCTTATGCCCCTAGCAATTTATAAGAGGTTGGGCATTGGAAGAGCTACACCCACCTCTATGTTGTTGCAGCTTGCTGACAGGACTGTGAAACGACCCTCTGGAATCCTAGATGATGTGCTAATTCAGGTAGGGAAATTTGTGTTCCCTGCAGATTTTGTGATCCTAGACTGTAAGGTGGATGAAGAAATTCCCATAATTTTGGGAAGACCGTTCCTGGCCACGGGGAGAGCTTTAATTGATTGTGAGACTGGGGAGCTCAAGATGAGACTAAACGATGAAGAAATAACATTCAATGTGCAGAAATCTATGAGGCGACCAAGTGAATTCGCCAATTGCTCTCTAATTGATGCCGTGGATGTGATTGTAGAGACTGATGATGAAAGGCTGACTATCGAGGACCCCCTTGCTGCATGTCTAATGAATTTGGATGAGGTAAATGGAGAGGATTTGGCGGAATGGGTGTTGGCGTTAGAGGGTAGAGGGTTCTGGGATAGACACCTAGAGTTTGAGCCCTTGCACTTGGAAAATCGAGAAACCCCTCCAGCCAAGCCATCCATCGAAGAACCACCAAAGCTGGAATTAAAGCCATTGCCCACCCATCTCAGGTATGAATTTCTGCGACCTAACTCTACATTACCTGTTATTATCTCATCTAGTTTGTTAGATGTGCAGGTTCAACAACTATTGCAGGTATTGAAGGAGTGCAAGACTGCCATTGGGTGGACCATGGCAGACATAAAGGGGATCAGCCCCGCCTACTGTATGCACAAAATTCTACTGGAAGAAGGACACAAACCTTCTAGAGAACACCAAAGAAGGATGAACCCCAATATGAAAGAGGTGGTGAAGAAAGAAGTAATCAAGTGGTTAGATGCGGGAATCATTTTCCCAATCTCTGACAACAGCTGGGTCAGCCCAGTTCAATGTGTTCCTAAAAAGGGTGGCATGACGGTAGTCAAGAATGATAAGAATGAATTGATCTCTACAAGAACCGTCACGGGCTGGAGAATTTGCATGGACTATCGAAAGTTAAATCTAGCCACCCGGAAAGATCACTTCCCACTTCCCTTCATTGATCAAATGTTAGACAGATTGGCAGGGAGGTCACATTTCTGTTTTCTGGATGGGTACTCCGGGTACAATCAGATCTCCATTGCACCGGAGGACAGAGAGAAGACCTCTTTTACTTGCCCGTATGGCATTTATGCCTTCCGGAGGATATAATGGAGGTATTCATGGATGACTTCTCAGTGGTGGGGAACTCATTTGATGAGTGCCCGATAAATCTGACTCGTGTGTTGAAGCGGTGTATCGAGACTAATCTGGTTCTGAATTGGGAAAAGTGCCATTTTATGGTACAAGAGGGCATAGTCTTGGGACACCGGGTGTCAAGCAAAGGAATTGAGGTGGATCGTGCCAAGGTAGATGTGATAGCAAAGCTACCCCCTCCAACTTCGGTCAAAGAAATCAGAAGCTTCCTCGGGCATGCCGGTTTCTATTAGCGATTCATAAAGGATTTTTCAAAGATCGCCAACCCTCTCTGTATGTTGTTAGAAAAAGATCACCCCTTCTTGTTTTCTGATGATTGCAGGGTCGCATTTGAGGAGCTGAAAAAGAGGCTAGTCACAGCACCTATCATAGTCGCCCCCGACTGGGAGCAACCGTTCGAACTCATGTGTGACGCTAGTGACTATGCAGTGGGGGCAGTGCTGGGACAGCGGAAAGACAAGCTGATGCATCCAATCTACTATGCTAGCAGAACGCTGAGTGGAGCCCAGCTGAATTACACTGTGACTGAGAAGGAGATGTTGGCCGTGGTGTTTGCTTTCGACAAGTTCCGATCATATCTGATTGGTTCCAAGGTAATTGTATATACTGACCACGCAGCTCTCAGGTATCTAATTAAGAAAAAGGAGTCTAAGCCGCGCCTGATTCATTGGGTGCTGCTGTTGCAAGAATTCGACCTCGAAATTCGTGACCGTAAAGGCAAGAAAATCAAGTCACTGATCATCTATCACGACTTGAAGGAGTAGAAAAAGCAATCGAGGTTGAAGAGATCCTGGAAACCTTTCCAGACGAGTAGCTGCTCGCTACTAATCTTGAGGAAGCACCTTGGTATGCAGACTTTGCTAATTACCTGGCCAGTGGTATAATTCCTCACGACCTTTCATCTTTCCAAAGAAAAAAGTTTTATCGTGATAGCCGCATGTATTATTGGGACGAGCCTTATCTGTTTAGAATATGTGTTGACAATATGATCCGGAGGTGTGTCCCCGAGATAGAACAATCTTCTGTTTTGCAGGCTTGTCACGCATCGGCATATGGAGGGCATTTTGGAGGGGTCAGAACAGCTGCGAAAGTGCTTGAGGCCGGATTCTTTTGGCCAATAGTGCTTAGAGACGCACACCTATGGGTGAAGGGCTGCAATGAATGTCAGCGGACCGGGAACATTTCCCGTCGTCACGAGATGCCCATGAACCCGATTCAAGAGGTGGAAGTGTTTGATGTCTGGGGGATTGACTTCATGGTCCCCTTAGTCAGCTCATTTGGCAATAAATACATACTGGTTGCTGTGGGCTACGTGTCCAAGTGGGTAGAAGCTACTGCGTTACCCACTAATGATGCAAGAGTAGTGGTGGGATTCCTGAAGAAGAACATATTCACCCGATTTGGGACACCATGAGCGATTATCAGCGACGGAGGCACTTACTTCTGTAATAGAGCCTTCGAAAACTTGCTTGCTAAGTATGACGTGCGCCACAAGGTGGCTACTCCGTATCACCCGCAAACTAGTGGGCAGGTGGAAGTGTCCAATAGAGAAATCAAGAGTGTGTTGACCAAGACTGTGAACGCTACAAGAACTGATTGGGTGAGGAAGCTAGATGATGCACTCTAGGCCTACAGGACCGCGTTTAAAACACCAATTGGTATGTCACCGTATAAGTTGGTATTTGGAAAGGCCTGTCACCTGCCAGTTGAACTTGAACATAAAGTGTGGTGGGCTTTGAAGCAGTTGAACTTAGATATTGAAGCTGCAGGCACAACTAGAATCACTGAGTTGCATGAGCTTGATGAGTTCAGACATCTTGCTTTTGAGAGCACAAGATTGTACAAGGAAATAATGAAGAGGTTACATGACCAGAACATTGTTGAGCGACATTTCAAACCCGGGGACATGGTATTGCTCTATAACTCAAGATTGCGGTTGTTCCCTAGTAAGCTTAAGGCAAGATGGTCTGGACCGTTTCGAGTGGTTGAAGTATTCCCTTCAGGTGCTGTAGAGATCGCCGCTGAGAAAGACTCTCGTACATTTAGAGTCAATGGGCAGAGATTAAAACAATATGTGAGCATGAACGAACCAAAGGAAGGGTTTGAGATCCACCTGACTGAACCTCAGAGGTCGAGCGAGCCTTAAATGCGCTCACGTACGTCGTGCCACGACGTTAAATCAGGCGCTGCATGGGAGGCAGCCCACGAATATGTTGTAAGTGTAGTTTGTAATATCTAAAAAAAAAAGAGCGAGAGAGAGAGGTTGAGCGAATCTTGCGCTCGTGTTGCGTCGTGCCGCGACGTTAAATCAGGCGCTTTATGGGAGGCAACCCACGATAGTAGAATTTCTAACATGTTGGATATATGCAGGTTAGTGCGGAGGTCGTTGCATCACGAGCCTGGACATACTATGGGTAAGGTAGGCCTTAAAAGAGGTAAAAATAGTGCCTAAGGGGCATAACAAGGAACAAAAAACAAAGCAATAGGCAGCCAGTAACGGGCCCACCGCGGTCGCGGCGTAACCGCGGTAGGACCGCGATGGAATGCCCTCTCTGAAGTTTTCCCACCGCGGTCGCAGCATAACCGCGGTACGACCGCGGTGGAGTACCCTCTCTGAAGATTTTCCACCGCGGTCCCGGCGTAACCGCGGCAGGACCGCGATGGACCAAAACGGGCCCAGGTACGTGCAGCAAAAAAATATTTTTTTCTTCCCCCCCCCCCCCTTAATTAACCTACCCTACCCACAACCCCAACATCACCCAACCGACAAACACCCTTTCTTTCTTCTTTCTTCTCTCTCTCTTATCTCTATCTTCCCAAATCCTCTCCTCTTCTTCTCCATTTTTCTTTATTCTTTCTTCTTCTTCTCACCATCAAACACTCTTTTCTTCTTCTCATAACCCAAAACCCCTATTTCCCTTCTTCTTTCTTCTTCTTCCCATCACTATTATCCAAACCCTAACCACCCAAATACACACCCCCCCCCCCAAAAAATGCCCACCCCCTACCCAGCAGCCCCTACCCAGCAGCCCCACCCCAATTTTTTTTCTTTTTCTTTTCTTTTTCAAGACTCTGCGGTAATCCTCAAGTAAGTTGGGCGCTTTTTTAAACACTGCTAATAAGTAACTTGAAGGTTTGGCCCTTGAAGTGTTTTAGACCCATAATATGTTCGTTAACAAACTGGAGTAATGTGATATTAAAACTTCTCCCTTCTTTCTCTTCTTTCTGCCTCATTTTGGATCTATCCTTAAACGTTTTGAAGGCTTTAGAGTTGTAATTGGACATGCTCCCCTGTGACAACCCTATAGGTTATTTTGAGTACTAGCCTTTATTTTCATATTCTGAGACCTCTATTAGCTTCATTTGATATTTCTTGGTTTGCATGTGTGGTCCGTGTCGCTTTTCGAAATGCTTTTATGCGAAATTTTGAAGAAAATAAAAATTTTGACTAAAAATGAGGCTAGAGTTGACCACGGTCAACATTCTGGGTAAATAATCCTGGATCAGTATTTTGACAGTTTTGGCAGGTTCGTATTATGATTTTGGACTTGGGTGTATGCCCGTAATTTAATTCGGAGGTTCCTAAGTTGATTTGACTTTTTTTGCCAAAAGTTGACAATTTGAATATTAGAAATTCTTTTGGTTTGGCCGTAGGTTGACTTTATGGGTATCGGGTTTGGAATTTAATTTTGGAACTTGGAATAGGTCTATTTTGCTATTTGAAACTTGTCTGCAAAATTCGGTGTCATTCGGAGTTGGTTTGATAGGATTCAGACGCTTGGTTGTGATTCTAGAGGTTCTTGAGTTTTTTTTTTTTTTTGAATTTCATGTGTTTTGATGTTCGATTCGTGGTTCTAAATGTTATTTTGGTATTTTGATCGCGTGAATAAGTTTATATAATGTTATTACACTTATTTTCATATTTGGTATGGAGCCTGAGGGGCTTGGGTGAATTTCGAAGGTGCTAAGGATTAGTTTGGTTAGTTGCTGAGCTACAGGTCTCGCATTTGCGATGACATGTTCGCAAATGCGAACTCCGCATTTGCTAAGTTGAGCTCGCAATTGCGATGGGGTACAAGGCAGAGTAGTCTTCACATTTGCGAAGAAATGTTCGCAATTACGGACATCCCAGAATTCGCTTTTGCGATGGCTTGGTCGCATTTGCGACTGAGCACTTGGCTTAGGCAGGTTCGCAAATGCGATCCTTTGATCACATTTGTGGTTGGATGGGATATCGCGATGATTTTATCGCAATTTTGACTTATGCAGGTTGGGGGCACAGTCCACATTTGCGACAGAGTTTCGCAATTACAACATCCACAGCTGGGTAAAAGAGGAGAAAAATCATGACTTAGCTCATTTCTACCATTTCTCAACCCTAAACACTCTAGAGGCGATTTTCCAAGAATTTCTTCTTACCAAAATCATTAGTAAGTAACTCTAATAGACCTTTTTTTCCATTCCCCATTACTTTTCATGTATTTTTAACATCAAATCTATGATTTTCATGGTAAAAATTAGGGATTTGAATAGAATTTGAGAATTTGTAAAATTGAGGTCGGATTTCAAAACATATCACACAACCGGACTCGGGGGTGAATGGCTAATCGAATTTTGGTCCGAATCTCGAATTTTGACCAAGCGAGCCCAGGGTTGACTTTTTTGAATTTTTAAAATTTATCAAAAATTGAACTTTTTCCTTCGTGAGTAGTTTTTAAAGCTTATTTTGAATTATTTGTTCAATAAGTGGTTAGATTTTATTGGTTTGGAGGCTTGTTCAAAAGGCAAGGCCGTGGTTAGTTGATTGACTTGGTTGCGGAGTGAGGTGAGTATCGTGGTTAACATTGAATTGAGGAATTAGGACTTGTTAGCCTATTTTCTACATGATATATGTGTGGGGACGACGTATATGTAATTAAGGTGATGAGTATGTATATATTGTCATTGGGTTAAAGCATGTGGGTGGAACTGAACTATGTTGTTTCATTGTCTAAGCTTTCCATGCTTTAGTTTGAATGTTCTCATTAATTGTACGCTTTCGTAATCATCGTTTATCTTAAATTTTGGTTGGATATTGAAGGTTGAGTTTGTTTATCATAACACTATGATTGAAGTGAAATTTACTTCCCACTTTGCATTGATACCTTGGTTTTTTATTGTTGCTTGGTGAGGATGAGTGAAAAGCATGAAAGGTATTGCATATGCTATCATTTATTTGAGAGATTATAAGGATTAAAGCACGAAGGGTAATATCGTGCACTTTATTTCTTATTATCATTTATCATACCATGTGAGGAAGAGAGTAAAAGTACAAAGGTTAATGTCGTATCATTTCATTTATCATATCATTATTGTATGGTGAGGTTGAGAGTAAAAGAACGAAGGGTGATGCCGTGCCATTGTTGGTTCCATTGCTTTATTTGATTTCTAGATTTTGTGATTTATCGGTTGCATTGTCGTTTATCTTGGAAGAAGTTTACTTGGTGACTTTGTACTTGCCATTCTTATTGTACTTTCCTTTTCTACATGTTCCCTCCCTATTATTATGTTAAATGGCCTATTTGTTATTTTTGTTTCTTCATGTATATATATATATATATATATATATATATATGCTTAGGAGCTTAGTAGATGTCTTGTCATAGCCTCGTCGTGGTTAGGCTCAACACTTACGGAGTACATTGGGTCGGTTGTACTCATGCTACAAATCTGCACGTCTTGTGCAGATAATGGTGTTGGTCACACCGGTGTCTAGTGGTGCTTCTGCTTGGATCATTTCTTCGGCGAAGACTTGAGGTAGAACTGTTGGCCTTCGCAGTCCGTGAAGTCCCCTTCTATTCCTGTCTTTACTGTTTATTTCATTCAAATAGTTTTATTTCGTTCAAACCATACTTGTAATATTCTAGTTGCTCATGTACTAGTGACTCCAGATTTCTGAGATTAGACTAGAACGTGCTATATTACGGGTTTATTTTATGTATTACAGCTTTATTAGTCGTTAATTATTGTTATCACTCTATTTTAAATTGTTAAAAAGGTTAAATTTTTTACCTAATGTTGGTTTGCCTAGCAAGTAGAAGTTAGGCGCCATCACGGCCCCGAGGTTGGGAATCCGGGTCGTGACAAGTTGGTATCAGAGCACTAGGTTACTTAGGTCTCACTAGTCATGAGCAAGCTTAGTATAGTCTGGAAGATCGGTACGGAGATGTCTGTACTTATCTTCTAGAGGCTATAGGGCTTTAGGAAAATTTCACTTCTTTCTTTCTCTATCGTGCGATTTTATTCTATCACTGAAGTTTGAATAATTTCATTCTTGTTCTCTCGCAGATGGTGAGGACACGCACATCATCCACGGTGGGTCAGGAGTCGAAGCCCTAGGTTGCTGCAACTACCATAGGAAGAGGCCAGGGCCGAGGTCGAGCCAGAGACAGAGCTCAGCCTAGAGCACGTGCAACAACACCTATTACGGAGCCTTAGATCGAGTAGAAAGAGGAGGTTCCTGTTCAGACCATGCCAGTTGGACCAGCTCAGGTCACGGAGGGGTTTATTGCTACCCCGGTACTTTAGGGTGCTTTAATCTGTTTGGTTGGCCTTATGGAGAGCGTGGCCCAGACCGGTGCATTTTCGGTGGCACCGGCCGTCTCTCAGGCTAGGGGAGGAGCCCAAACTCCCGCTACTCACACACCAGAGCAGATGGCTCACGGATGTTAGACTCCAGCAGTTCCGCCAGTTGGATTGGCTCAACCTATTGTTGATACACAGATCGGGAGGAGTCCCGCGATGTCTCCTAAGGGGTTGATGAGATTGGACAAGTTCACAAAGTTATTTCCTATTCGGTTTGGTGGCACACCTTCTGAGGACCCACAGGATTTTATTGATCGTTGCCACGAGGTGTTCTGCAACATAGGTATAGTGGAGTCTAACGGAGTTAACTTTGCGGTATTTTAGATGCATGGCTCCGCCAAGAGGTGGTGGTAGGACTATGATCGAGCCATATCAGCAGGATCGCCTCCACTCACTTGTGATTAGTTCTCATAGCTATTCTTGGAGAAGTTCATTCCTTTTATTCCAAGAGAGGAGTACCGTAGGCAGTTTGACCGCCTTTAGAAGGATTGCATGATTGTTACCCAGTATGAGACCAGATTCGTGGATTTAGCTCGCATGCAGTTGTCTTGCTTCCTACTGAGAGGTAAAAAGTGAGGAGATTCTTTGATGGTCTTACTTTTGGTATCAGGCTACAAATGGCCAAGGCTACTGGGGATGATATTTCTTTCCAACGGGCAGTAGAGATTGCTAGATGGATCGAGATGATTCGTGGTTAGGGTAGGGAAGCGGTATCTGAGAAGAGGCATCATCATTTTGGTGGTTTCAGTGGTGCCTCATCTAGAGGCAAGGGTTAATTTGGTAAATGCCATCCCCCCAGGCCGATTCAGTCAGCGCTTCAGGCATCTCGCGGTGCTTCGGGTGGTCGTGGTTCTTATGGGTCTCATCCTGAGTAACTATCCTATAGCGCACCTTCATCTCCGGTCAGTGCACCTCCGATTCAGAGTTATCAGGATGGTTATTCAGGTCGACAGGGTCAATTTCAGGGTCAGCGGTCACAGCAGATGAGGATTTTTTATACTTGTGGAGATCCGAGACACGTTGTGAGGTTTTTCCCTAGGGCACAGGGCAACATGCCACAGTAGAGTTCTCGTGCCATGGTTTCAGCACTGGTCGTCCCATCGCTCACTCAGCCATCTAGAGGCAGGGGTCAGGCAGCTCGAGGAAGTGGTCAGGCCATTAGAGGTGGAGTTCAACCAGGGAGGGGACGTCTGAGATGCAGAGGTTAGAGTGGTGGGGCTAAGCCCCGTTTCTATGCATTTCCAGCTAGACCTGAGGCAGAGTCATCTGATGCGATGAGTAATCGAATTTTGGTACGAATCTCAGATTTTGACCAAGCGGCCCTGGGGTTGACTTTTGTTGACTTTTTCAACTTCATCAAAGATTGAATATTTTTCTTTCATGAGTAGTTTCTAAAGCTTATTTTGAATTATTTGATTGATAATTGGTTAGATTCGGTTGGTTTGGAGGCTTGTTCAAAAGGAAAGGTCGTGGTTGGTTGATTGACTTGGTTGCGGAGTAAGGTAAGTATCGTGGTTAACTTTGACTTGAGGGAATTAGGACTTGTTGGCCTATTTGCTACATGATTTATGTGTGGGGACGGTGTATATGTAAGGTGACAAGTATATATGCGTTGTCATTGGGTTAAAACATGCGGGTGAAAATTATTTTATTGAACTATGTTGTTTCATTGTTTATGCTTTCCATGCTTTAGTTTGAATATTATCTCATTAATTGTACGCTTTTGTAATCGTCGTTTATCTTAAAGTTGTTGGGATATTGAAGGTTGAGTTTGTTTATCATAATACTATGATTGAAGTGAAATTTACTTTCCATCTTGCATTGATACCTTGGTATATTGTTGTTGCTTGGTGAGGAGGAGTGAAAAGCTCGAAGGGTATTGCATATGCTATCATTTATTTGAGAGATTTTGAGGATTAAAGCACGAAGAGTGATATTGTGCACTTGATTTCTTATTATCATTTATCATACCATGTGAGGAAGAGAGTAAAGCTTGAAGGGTGATGCCATGCTATTTTATTTATCATATTATTATTATATGGTGAAGTTGAGAGTAAAAGCACGAAGGGTGATGTCGTTCCATTATTGGTTCTATTGCTTTATATTATTTCCGGATTTTGTGATTTATCGGTTGCATTGTCGTTTATCTTGGAAGTAGTTTACTTGGTGACTTTGTACTTTCACTTCTTATCGTACTTACCTTTTCTACATTGTTGGAAATTGATTAGTTTTTGTTTTGAAGGTGCAAAAACTAGATGCTCTCTAGTTTGTTATATTGAAGGTGCAAATACAATTGGTAGGACTAGATGCGCAATTCAGACAAGAACTTGGATTTCTTGCAGCACTGTAGCAACTGTGCTCAGTTTCTGATACTAACACAACACTAGCAAATCTTGATGACATCAACATTTAACAATCAGTACTATGTTAACTTTCTCTTAGGAAAAGGGTTTCTTGTTTCAGATCAGGTCTTAGCAACTGTGGATGACAATACTAGAGAAATAGTGCAAACTTATGTGGATGATCCATCTTTTTTTTTTTTTTTTTTTGAGGATTTTAAAAACTCCATGCTCAATATGGGAAGCTTGGCACCACCAACTGAAAAACTGGTGAAATCCGTGTTAACTGTAGGATTGTTAGTCAATTTAATTCTTAACTCCTTAAAAACAACTAATTAGTATTTGATTATATATGAACTAAAAGTAAGTTGGTTGGCCAAATTTGTACTATTGATATCATGTCGCCTAACGTGCTCTCTACATATGTTATGTGTGCTTTTTCCATTTAAACACTATTTTGATTTAATTTTGCAGTAGGTTGATGAATAGTTAAATGACTATTTAAGAGCCCCCAAAGTCACTTATAAATATATAGCTAAGATCACATTTGCTTATACGCCATCATCTTAATTAGGGGTGTACATAGGTCGGGTTGATTCGGATTTTACAATCATCAAACCAAACCAATTGTGTCGGATTATTAAATCTAAAGACCAAATCAAACCAATAAAACTCGGATTTTCAATCTCGGGTTTTCGAATTATTCGGGTTTTTTCAGGGGTTTTTCCAGTAAAATCTTCGTAGAACAAAACATATAACTTGTGCTCAAAATATTTCTTTAATCCTAGTAAGATACAACTATATAAAGTATTTTCCAAGAAAATAATACAAAATATGAGATTTATTATCCTAAAATATTCAACAATAAAGACAATAAAATTATGTAATATAAATATTCCTAATTAAAAAGCCATAATAAAAATAAACATAATCTAAAAGTACTAAGTCGTGCTAAAATAAGTAGACCAATAAGGGCGTATTAATTACATGACTAAACGCTAAAGAAAAAATAAAAATAGGTTATGCATTTTTATCTAAATTATTACAAAACAAAAAATAGATATACAATACATTCCGGTTTTGTAGTATTGAATTGAATGTCTTTTGTTAACATTAGTATTGACTTGCCTTTGGTTTGTGCTTTTGTTAGCATTATTTAATTTGCTAATATTAATGGCTATAAAACTTATTGGAACATTCAAAAGTTTTAAGTTTTAAGTTCAACCTTGAAATAATACCTTAAAAGATAGAATTATGGAATTTTTTAAGGAATATTTATAAATTACATCACAATAAGTATATCTATATAGTAAATATATCTAAAATTTCTATATATGTAATGTCGGGTTGGTTTGGTTTTTGTTTGACTTTCTTTAGTTAAAACCAAACCAAACCAATTATGATCGGGTTTTTTTAATCCAACACCAAACCAAATCAAACCAAACCAAACCAATTATGATTGGGTTTTTTTTTCCAACACCAAACCAAATCAAACCAAACCATAATCGGATTTTTTTTCTCGGTTTAACTCGGATTATCGGGTTGGTGTAATTTATCGGTTTCCTTTGTACACTCATAATCTTAATATCTTCACCGTTTTAAGTCAGAGTTGTCGATGGACAAGAAATTTAAATATACTTGCCATCCAAAATCTGAATAAGCACCTTTTACGGATATATTATTTATTACAATTTTCACCTTTTCTATAATATGCTATGAATTAACAGAAAATAAAACCACCCTTATATGGATGTATACAGGTTGTGTGCGATTTAGTAATGGCAAAATGGATTAAATAATAATTATTCATCCATATTATCCACTAAAAATAGACTGAATAATAAACTTCTTAAAAATAGATCAAATATTGATAAAATCCATATTATCCACTTAAAAAATAAAAAATAATAGGTAATTAATGGGTTTAACTAGGGGTGTTTATAAAAACCCAAATCGGAAACCGAACCAAACCGACTAAAAAACCCGACACTTTTTCGGTTTGGTTTTGGTTTTGAATTATAAAAACCGACTAAATTTAGTCTGGTTTTGGTTTTAGTAAAAAAATAACCGAAAAAAGTCTAACCAAAACGAATATAGAAGTAGCTATTTAAAATTTTAATAGTTTACACTTTTAGTCTAGTTCTTTGTTATTATAATAATCTAGTTCTTTACCTTTACATTCTAGTTTAATTAGTAGTTTTCTTTTGCTAAGTACGGAACTTATTTCATGTTAAAAATAATTTATTTATAATTGAGTCATAAAATTATGCATCACTATTTAGTTCAATTATCATCAATATATCTTAATAAATGATAGACTTCTCAAAAAGCATTTGATTTGATAGTGTTATGTTGAAAATATAGTCGATGTAATATGTGTTTAGTAATATATGTGTCATATTTAAGAAAAATCCGATAATAACCGCAAAATTCAAAAAATCGACAAAAACCGACATACATCGAAGCTACAAAAAAACCGACTTAATTGGTTCGGTTCCAATATTTGAAAAACGGCTTACTTGATTTGATTTCTTTTTTAGCGAAAAATTAATCCAAACCGAACCATGAACACCCCTAGGTTTAACTATTATATTTGCAAAGACTCAAAAACACTAAAAATTCTCCCAAAAGTGATCTCAACCCATTTTCTATTCATATTGACGGGCTGAATATTGTTGAGAAACTTTCAGAAACCACTATGTTTTAGTGGTTATTAGCTAGTTGTAGCTACCATTTACTATATTACTTCCTATAGCTATGTTTTCAGATTTTTTAGAGTGTATTCAATGTATTTAAGCTACTGTATTCATGAATACAATAGCATTTCTAGGCGTGAAACAGGGCATTACAGCTAGACGAATTTTTGTATTCGAGTGTATTTGACTATATTCATGGCGTGAAACATGGGATTATAGCTAGACAGATTATTGTATTCACGGCGTGAAACAGGGGATTACATTGTTTTTAAACGGAAAGTGAATCAATTAACATAATAAACTCCTAATATAACTCAACAAACTCAATTATAACACACAAATTTTGTATTTCTATTTATAAAAAAGATTCTCAACCGAAAAATACCCCAAAAACATAGCAATCTTCAGAGAAATTATATAATACATCTAAATAAATAAATTATATTAATTAAAAAAACACATATGAATACATTCATGGAATATAGCGAGACAGTGAATACAATCAAATACATAGACTACAGCGGGATATATTGAACTACAATGAAAAAAAAGACAATGAATACAATGAAATACATAGAATACAGCGAGATACATTGAAATATAATGAAAAAAAGACAATGAATACAATGAAATACAGCGAGATACATTGAAATATATTAACAGAAAATTCAAGTTGCTCAGCCCCCAACTCCCTCGTCTCTGTTCAAGAACAACCTAATGTATTTCAATGAATTACGGCCATGGCCGAAACGGTGACGGTGGCAATTGCTCCAGCGTCCGGCGGAGGAGAAGACATCGGGAAGTAGAGAGAGAGGGAGAATAGATATGGGGTAAGTGATAGGAGAAATTTGAAGGGATATGAGAGAAAAAAATAATACAAAGCTTATTTTATGGCTTAAGAGTAAGAAGTGACCATAAATAGATATTTGGCTATAAAAAATCAAAAGGTAGCTATGGAATATAGTTTTTTTAAAGGGCATTTATTTAAAATAAATAATGTATCAACCTTTGCTTGCTATAGGAGGTAACTAATCCAATATTTTTTTCCTTTTTGCATTACCCATTTTCAATCCACCCATATCCAACCTGAGCCGCCCACTTGTCACCCCTATGTGCTACTCTGCTATCATGGTAGCTGAGCTGGATTGCATTAGAATTTTCTCGTCAATCTCAAATCTAGTTTAGAGAACGATCTCTAACTAACAGCATTTAGAATTTTTTTGGTTGATCTTAGATCTGGCTAGAGGTATAGAATTTTTTGGTTGATCTTAGATCTGGCTAGAGAACGATAAAACCTTGCAGCAATAAACACATCGAGTCTTGCTATGAAATGGCCGCAACAAAGCGACATATTGCTATTTTAGGATATAGTTGATTTTTTTACTAATAAATATCACTACTTCTGGCACATACGATCTACCTAGCAAGATTTTGCGCTGCCCTCTTAAAGACATCTAACACCTTAATATTTGCGACCAGGGGCAGTACAAAGGAAAACTAAACTAAGAGAAATTAAGATGTCAAGTAGAACGGAAAGACGTCACCTGAAAAAAGTCTCTCTCTCATTATACATGTCAACCCACCAAAGCCAGGTTTAAGACATAAAGCATGCAATGGAGTTTGAGATAAGTCAAGATCACTGCATAGCTACCTCAAGCAACTTAATTGTAACCCCCAGCAGATAATAATGCAATGCAGCCATCTCATACACAACAAACTATTTGCTTGAATGATTTATTCTCTTTGGTCAAGGCTACTGGAGACGGGGTTATTTCTAGACTACAAACATCTTTGAACCCTGACTGTGGGCTCTGATATAATACGATGCAGTGGGGGCTAGTATCAAGAAATTTCTGAAAGCCTGAAGCACACAATGAATATTTCTAAGAAATCTAGAACGCTTTTGTAGCATTTTAAAGCTGCGGATGGATTGGCATGGGAGCATCAGACTCCTTGGGAAGTGTACTCAATACTGTAAGTTCCTCTACCAAAAGATATTCACAAAGTAATGCTACATCTCACTTGAAATCAGGCTGCACAATACAACATTGTGGCATTTGCTTCCAGCTAAGTGCATCATTCAGACGCAAAATTCAAGCTCCTGAGAACAGATATTCATAAAAAGGCGTTAGTAAAGCAGGAATAAGATTCTCTCAACTGTAAAATAAACAGAGGCATTTGCTTCCGCCAATGGAGCAAACACGCATGCCACTAAGCAAAAGATGCAAAGGCCTGGCCATTGCATATCCACATCCATTGTAAAAAAAACCTCTCAAGTAAACAAAACTTCTATCTCCAGCTCACAGCTGATGAATAAGCCCAACTTCTAGAATGTTATTTGCTCAAACACCAACCACAGCAAAACAAAAGGGTTGCAAGATGGTATCATTGGACTTTATTTTTGACCAACTCAATAAAATCTGTAATCGAAAGAAAGGAAGAGACCTGCAGGCTTGTTTTTCCACATCCACTCCTGAGCAGCCTGAATCCCCTGTGAAGAGGTAAGAAGATGAGAGGATATGGCAATCAAATGCCCTACGAACATGTTCGTCACCTGTTACACTAACTGAGTAGTCCTCAATTCTATTCATTAGAGAACTACACACTGTAATCAGCACATTACGAAATAGTTGAGAACCCTTTAATCAAGTAACTCGTTCGTTACTGCAGATATGTGTTGCTCGCGCCAAATAAATTTTAATATATATGTTGACGATAACAAACACCAGATACATGCTACATCATTGAAGATCTTTTGGCGAATATAAAAGCACATAAGTTTAAGATATAGCAGAAAGTTGGATTATAGAGAACGTAAAGCAGGATACTGAAACAGCCCTTCTGGCTCAATTGGAGCTTACAGGTTTCTGTAACCACAGTAGAACATTGGTTGCACCCAACAACTGTCTTTATGAAAAAGCAGATTAAGGGTTTATGAGGAAACACACATCAGTGATTGCATTTTTGACCCAAAAAGCAGTGCATCTATGGGAAGATGAGAAGGGAATTCTATAGCTATAGCCAGCCACTATTTTGCTAATTCAACTGAAAGTTGTGTCCATACTGTTGGTTGAATGTTAACTGAAGCATGGCACCAGACAAAAGAAAACATAGCCAAATTCAGAACGGAGTACTTAGACTCGGAAAAAACACATTCAAACAGGAAAAACTTTTCATCTTCTCCCTTCTCTGCAATTGGCTGTGGTGAGGGGAGAATATGGTCACAGGTTTTGCCAAGTACTGTGGTTAGGGACTGTAGAAGCCATACCAGGGAGAAACCTCTCAGCTTCAGCACAAAAAATAATGCAGAAAGCAGGTATTCGCAGAACAACACAAGCACATAGATGATTTCATTAGCACAAGCTACGTCCAAGATATTTCTACTTTTTCTAAAGAATCTAAACCTTCATTACGAGTCAAATTGGATAGCCTAGATGGTAAGATATGGCTTAGAAGTTGATACTGTACATCAACAACAAACCCGGTGTAGTCCCACAAAGTGGGGTCTAGGGAGGGTAGTGCGTACGCAGACCTTGCCTCTACCTTGTGAAGGTAGAGAGGCTTTTTCCGATTGACCCTCAGCTCTGTAGTTGATATTGTACATCACAAGATACAAATTCTACTTCACCAGCCAGGCAAATATTTTACTGGGAATATAAAGGGCAATATTTCTACGGTTTAGTGAATGATTTACCAAGAACTAAAAAGATATGATCAGAGCAACAACGAAAGAGCATAATGGTACCTGAATCGGTTGTTGACCTGTCATTCCAACTGCATACTGGAAAATCAAAACCAAATAATAAAAATCCACTGAAATTGAAGTCCTATGAAGAAGTATGGGTTAAATGCTAACCAGAGATCCTTGAGAAGCTTGTTGCAATTGTTGAGGCGGGCGGACCTGGGTTTGGACATATGTTGGGAGCTGACACTGAAGTTGTGCTTGCATTTGAGCTTGTTGGTAAGGCAACCCATGTGGTTGAGCCTGAATGCGAGGCTGTTGGGCAGACAATTTTTGCTGTTGCTGTTCATACGATATCAGCTCCTCCGGCTTTTCCCACTAAATTTCGAAAACAACGCATTATTAGGTGGCCTAAGAAATTAGAACTTCAACCAGAAGGCAGAATAGCAGATGTTTACCCTGCTTTCTCCTGTAATACTGTCATAATAGTACTTGAATCCATCAGGCGATGTGTGCTCTGTCCAATTACATTTCACCGGACCTGTAATCTGGTTCACTCCAGATGCAGTAGATGAAGCAGGAACTACATCTGCTTTTGGTTGGACAGCTGTGGAACTAGGTGCCGCTTGTTGAACAAGTCCATGCCATGGAGACTGCAGGATAATATACATTGTGAGCAACTGACCTCAATTTGCACAGTAACATTTACACCCAATACTCGTATATTCTTGAAATAGTGTTATGGTGAGGGAAAAACAAAAGTGAGCCCCAACCAGAATTGGATAACACAGAGCACATATTGGGCCTTAGAACATACAAGTTTAAAGAGATCAATGGTCAGTAAAGACCATGTATCATTCAAGTATCACAGAAATTATTTTTAACAAAAAAAAACTGAGAATTGCAAGATCTTGAGTTTCAAGAAATTCTATTACGAAAATTTTCTCAAGTGTACCTGTTGTTTAACATCTTGTGTGCCCTGCTGGACTGCTGAGCTTTCATTGGATGGTTGCATGAGCTGCAATTGTTGCTGTAGCTGAGTAAAGGTTTGCTGTGATGATTGAAAGCTCGCCTGCAGATTTTGCGTCTGTTTAGACAACATTTGTGCTAGTTGGGAAGGTGGCTGATGAAGATGTTGGACCAAATGCTGTGGCACAGGCTGCTGCTGGTTTGGGATTGCAGATGCAACATGTAGTTGCATGTTATTACTTAAAGGTGTATGTCCCATTGCAGACGACATATTGCGCTGCATCTGAGGCTGAGAAACAGTTGATTGCCAAGTCGAACCAAGCGACTGCTGCGAGGGCATTCCCTGACTGAAAGGACTTTGACTGGCAGACTGGGACATTTGTACTTGATTCATCTGCCTGAATAAAGCATGAGAAGTTGGTCCCTGTGAAAAAGGTGTTGAGGCTGGAGGCTGAAGTTGCCCGGAAGATGGTAAATGCTGGGGTGACTGAAGTGGCTTCTGTAGTTGAGAAATTTGTGGGCCGCCAGTGGGGATTGGTTTAGCAGGCTAGCCAACAAAAGAAACAACTTAGCACAAAATAATAGACAGAAATCATTCCTAAGATTGAAATAACATTAAGCAAGTTTCTATGAAAACATACCAGTTGCGGTGTAGGAGCAGAAGAAGCCGCAAGTCCTGTAAGAAACCCATTTCCAGTGCCACTAACACTCCCGAAGGAACCACCCTAAAAGTTTGTGTAGGCAGCATTATAACATTTTAATGAAGCAGCAAAGTGATACAACACATGTTTCTATACATATAAACAAATAAAAGTGCGTAATGTATATACAGATTGAGAGAATAAGCCCACAGGCTACAGCATCTTATTGACATTCAATCAACTATTCCTAAACAAAAATTAGTTGGGGTCAATATCTTCTGGAAATTGCATCTAGAAAAAGTTGTAGTCACTCACACAGTGGTCCAATTAAGAATTTGTGATACCGCTAAAGGTCACAACCATATAAAAGCTCGTCTACTCGAATTATGCCTAGAATACAGTATCATACTGATGCCACTTTAGCTCCCATGTCTATTAGAAGATCAGAAAAATCATTCAGATTAAATCACAAAACCTGAATTATAAAGAGCGACTTTGTAAATTGGGTTCTAAAAGTAAAAGAACTTTGATGAATCAAGCAACGCCAAAAATTTGACAGTGAAGTCTAAGAACCGATAAGAGAGACAAGGAAATAACCACAGAGTCGTCCGAATGTCTCACAAAGCCATGATTACCACATGCCGATGTTCTATTAATCGGCTTCTACAGAAGACAAAGTATGATGTAAAGAAGCAATTAATGTTACAAGGACAGGTAATGAAATTCCCTCATAAAAGAAACCAGAACTCACCCAAAGAAATTTGACCCAGAACTGATGCTATTAAATGCAAGGAATGATGAAATAAGAAAACATGTATCGGCAGATGAATCCTCGCACTAACAACAACATTCAGGCATATATTACAGGTCTAAGAATTGGTTCTAGTAATATGACTATAGCACGAAATGGTAATGACATTAAATTCAGTTACCCAGGAATGGGAAGGAAACAGATGGTATAAGCCAATTATAGTATTCCACAACATTTCATTTTACCTCATGTGTTTCTCCTAATTCCAACCTAACAAGACATTTTTGCAGGCACAAATATAAGCCAAAGAACTGGCTTGCTTCTCTCTGCAACAATTGAACAACATACACAGAGGATGCACATTTACCAAATCATACCCGAGTCTATTATACAGCTTAAGACTTGATTTCATATGAATGCTAGAGCACAGAAAAAGACAAGCAAATAATTAAATCAACACATTGCAACACTGCAAACTTTTAATAAAGATTGCAGTTTCCCCTCATAAACAGTTTATCTGGCGGCAACAGAGGATTCACCGCTGTTTTTCTTACCAATGAAGAAGGCGCTGTGGTATCGGTGGTTCTAGGAGGAAACTGATTTCCAAAACCATGCATCCCTTGGTTGAAAATTGGTCTGAGACTTTCTGGACTCATGGGATGCCAGGCATTAGGGCCTGTTTGGTCTTGCAAAGGCTCTCCAGTATTAGGTGGCGGTCTACACACCAGAGAAAATGAAGAGAGAGTCTCTGAGTTCTATTTCGGGAAAACCTCAGTTGCAAATGCAAAAACTTAACTAATACCTAATTCCAGGGGTTGGGAAGCGAGGTCCAAAACCAGGTCCACCAAAAGCTGGTCCACCACCTCTGAAAGGAGTGAAACAGAGTGATAAAGCAAACTATAACCAACTAGAAGAAAACAACAACAAATGCACTGGTTCAAGCAAGCCTGCTCCGGAACATCTTCTGTCTTAAGATAAAGCACATTGGAATTTCATAGAATACCTAGGTTCTCCAGGTTTAGGTCTCTTAGGGTCAGCAAACCGAACAGTTAAAGGTTGATCACACCCCTGCAATTATAAAAGGCGATTAAAAATTGATAAAAGGGTTTGATAATGGTGTCAAATCACAAAGACAGACATTAACATCACAAGCTTACCCTCATTGTATATTTTCCACTCAAAGAGTTTATAGCTGCCATTGCCATCTGTTTATGAGAATATTTGACAAATCCACAACCTTCACAGTGGTTAAAAGTTAAATTAGCGAGGGTGAACACAAACTACCAACAAAAAACCCCCAAAACTTCATGCTTGAATTACTGCTGATAATGCTCAGTATCCTTCGATGCAAGTAATCCAGCACTTAACCAGAATTCATTAAAAGAATAAACCAGGAAGATGGGAAAGCTAAGATTATATTTTCCCCTCAGCAAGGTTATATCTAATTTTGTTTACACTATTACTCCCTCTGTTTCAATTTGTTTGAACCTTTTCGAAGTACGAGGGTCAAATTGACTAATTTTCGGTGTAAATTCGGACATAGATTCTTTAAGTTTTTTGAAAAAAATTAACATACTTAGAAATTACATAAAAGTACTATAGGTCACACTAGTTAACAGTTCAAAGTATTTAAAAACCATTTGCGAAAAATATGGTCAAAGAAAACCTTGTTTGACTCCCCCAAATAGTAATAGGTTCATTCTTTTTGAGAATGAGGGATTATATTAGAGAAAAACAAAGGACCATGTCTTTTGAGGCACGCATACACAAAGGAAATTCCTTGTTCAATACAAAATTTAAGATAAGAAAATACTTTCTAGAAAAAGAAAAAAAAACTTATTTTTCTGGCTACAGATTTATGGAGCCTCACTTGCATGTTTGAAGTTGAAAAATAGATTTCATGCAAATTGCAAACTAAGCTTTCGGTGTAAGTGTCCTGGGGCTAATAATCTATGAAGAAAGGAGGAGGTAGTGCTATCTAACAGAACATTGAAAAATGAAGTGTCAAGACATGTTAACATAATAATACGGCTGCACAGACCATTTAATCTGTTGTTCAAGATAAATAAAATACTAGACATCTAAAAAAAGGATGAGCCTACAGGCAAATCCTCATAGCTCCAAAGCAACCAAACGAGTAGATCAACAATAGCATAAAGTCACAAGTATGGAGTTCAAAACCTTTAAGCACTATCATGGAAAAGAAACTTGGTCTAATCATGCATAGCAAGCACAGGACAAGGTGAGCATTTCATACAGATAAAAAAAAAAGGACTCGATAACACAAACCACGACTCTGCTTCATATCATCACGCATGAGATAGACATCTTCAACACGACCATATGGCGAAAATATCTGAAAAGAATCCAAAACAACTATTTAATTATAGCTGCTTTTCAATAGATAATAAATACAATACACAACAGATGAAAAGCACACAATAAAAGCAAATCATTCAGAAAATCCTCAGCATTTCACTATTCCAAGCCAAATAGGTTAACAAGAACAAGCTGTGTATCTTGTGTCATGACATGATGCAGTTACATGTGCATCACCCAGATGAAAAGTTCTCCAGCGAAGACTGGTGGGCAATCACAACTATAATCAAGCAACAAAGACATATTTACGTCTACTAATTTTAGAGTACGTGTGTTGCACGTATATGTCGTGTCAATAAGTAAAGAGTTGTATATAAGAAGAATGATTTACATACAACAACAGTTGACAATTATTCTTTTATTAACAGAAATGAGTATTAGTACATTAATGCATAGTTGAATTCAAAATAATTCAATATCTTTTGAATCTGCAAAGATGAATAATTTAGTTTAGTTAGTTACATATAGTATTTTTAGTTATAGATATGTAGCAAAGAAAATAGTAATTTGTTCTCTATCTTTTGGGAGCTGTTGTTCTTTTTAAACTAAACGTAAGCTAATATTTTTCTTCACTTCTTGATAAGTTTTAACTTTATAAGAAAAAGGTGTCATCTTTTTTCATTATTTTTAATTCTAAGCTATGGTTTAAGTCTTAAAAAGGGAATGGTTAAAAGGCATTCGTTGCAATATGATATAAAAATTATTTCAGTTGTTTTTGTTTCACGCCTAAAGGTTAGAAAAAAATTCTCAAATCAGAAGTGCTCTTAGAGTTTTTTCCTGTCACAATATTATAAAGAATATGAAATATAATTTGAGCTTCTACAGAATGTCCAGCTCCTCCTTCTAATTGGTTTTAATTTCAAAATTCTAACTTGAATATGAAGTCTACCAACAAACAAGGTAAGTAGATTAAACGCATTAATCAACCAAAAAAACTAAAAGAAAGTGTCCATGAATTAATATGTCTTTATTTACGCTTGATGTTTGTTGAAGTGTGTGACCATCTCATATAAAAGTTTAAGCAGTTAGAAAGAACACACTTTTATTTACTTAATTATGTCTTTAGCACGCCCCCTCACGTGCGGGCTTGATTGATTCTTTTTTATGAACCAAACACGTGAAAATTCTTTTTGATATTGGGTAACAGTGAGACTCAAACCGGGGACCTCTGCCTGATCTAGTACCATGTTGAAGTGCGTGATCATCACATCTAAAAGTTTAAGCTGTTAGAGAGGACACACTTTTATTTACTTAATTATGTCTTCAACAATGTAAAAGTGAATTTCCTATTTACTGTCTTTTTCTTTATCCCTAGGACACTTCTTGTTCTTCAAAAAAAATTCTACTTCTAAACATACTTTATGTATGTGCACCTCATCTCACAATTACTACATATGTTAATTGTATAAGAAACCTAAGCATTAAGCTCTACAATAATAGTTCAGAATTTCCTACTTATTGTCTTCTTTTTCTTTTTTATCCAACTGCACTTTTATTAAAAATCATTTATAACTGATAGAATAAACACTTATAATTACATATAAACAGAAAAATGCTCGAAGTTATAGACTCATAACTACCTTAAATTTCTTATAAAAAGATATGAACGATTAGTTACTATTAATTTGATGCATAAATTTCAGTATCTTATCTTTGTTACACGCTTGTTCAACTCCAATTCATACACTCCTCAACTTTATCTTAGTAAAATCCTTTCTCTAATAAACCTTTTCAGTCTAATGCATTATGTCCTCTATGTTTTCAACATTAAATGTGATATAATTATAATCAATTACATTACTGTTTGAGTATGTAAATTTTATCCCCATATATCAAAATATTGATATCTACATTACTAAAATAGCTTTATTCAGTTGATTTTAAAGTCCTATATATTCGGACTTCGTATATAGTTCAAATAAGAAAAGATTTAATCAATAAAATTTTAGTTGACTTCAGATTCCTAAATATTAGAAAAATCATTAAATGTCTATTTCTAAATATTAGAAAAATAATTAAATATTGAGCCGAGGGTCATCCGGAAAAAGACTCTCTATCTTATTAAAGATAGGAGTAAGGTCTACTTACACACTAATCTCCCCAGACCCCACTTATGGGATTATAATGGGTATGTTGTTGTTGATGTTGTTAGGAAAATAATTAAACATCTATTCCTACATATTAGAAATTAACTAAATGACTTTTATCTAGTGTGAAATCAAATTTTAAAGGACAAAAAATGCGAACGATATTTCCCTAAGAGGCTTCGTGCTTTTAGTATAATATCGACGCATGTAATGAAAATTATTTGGGGATTTGAAGATACAAGACACGAGTTTCGACTTGTTGAGTCCTTATGAGTATTAATAGATAGTTATGCAAGAGTTGAATTACCAATCATAAAAAGAAACATGGAAAAGAAAGAATATCTAGGTAATGCATGGCCGTACTTCTTCAACTTCCTTCTCTGTAGCTTGTTTGTTCAGTGACCCAACAAATAACTTGTACTCAACTGCACCTACCAACAGATAAGAATCAAAATGAGTACCAAACTAATAAGGACAGATAAGTCCCTTTTCAACCAACTCAAACAAAATACTATATGAAATAAAAAGCTGAGGCAACCCAATAAAAAGAAAGAGAAAAAAGTTTACCAAGGCGTTCACGTTCACCATCCGCATATCTGACTTGAATAGGACCAATTCCCTGGTAAATACACAGATGAATTAAGAACTGAAAACCGAGTCAAGAATCTTAAAGTAACTCAGTAGAAGAATTTACCCCAGGCAAAGTATATTGATTGTGTAATGCTCTTATAGCTCTATCAGCTTCAGCTGAAGTAGCATACTTAATAAAACAACATCCTGCAGAAGTCAAAAGTTTACATCCTGATTTTATCAAATTCCACAACCTTCACCAGCAAGTACACACCAGCAAAGAAGAGTACATCATTCAGTAGCATGATACACTAGAAGTGCGCCTAATGGAGGCTTAAGGGATAGGAAAGGGGTAATAAGTGACTAATATAATCATGGGGAGAAAGTTCACCACATCAAGCCATCTTTTCTTGGTGATAAGCAAAAGTAATAGGCCAGTTATAAGCCCAGAAGGTGTCGGGCTTGAACACGCATATATGAGATTCATTCATCCCATCAACAGTGAGGCATACGTGCTGCTCTGTTAAGTCAGCAAAACACACCACCCAAATGAGTAGGAATCTCTTTCCGCAGATACGAGATCCAATCAAAGTCATTCACTTCCTAAACCCCCATATAAGACCATTTGAAGCCCTATGGCTTTACAATATTTGACTATTCCGAAGACAATCATGATAGTACCTCTTCCTCTCAACCTCTTGGCCACTGAACTGAGTTACTGAACTCAACCTTCCCAGAATCCCATTTCGGAAAATCAGGTCGAAGGAAAATGGAATCCTCGCTTGGCAATAAAACACTCAACAATTCTCACCTCAAAAAAAAGTTTAAAGCTATGGCACCCCCTGTATGGCCAGTCTAAGAGGAGAATCCAGACATTGGACGCTAGGTGGAGGTAATCCCTTTATTTTATTTAAACCAAAGACTTGAGGGAATAATATATCCTAAAATCGTAACATTGTTCGGGCATTCTTTTCTTTCAGTTCATCACACAAAGACTAAATTGTAGAAGAGGAGAAGTGAAAATGCGTTATTCTCCCAAAACATTTGAGAAGTTAAAATAACCAAATAAACTCTGTAGATCAATAGAGCTATTGATTAACCACGGCACTGAAGCTTGTAATTAATTTTCATTATATCACTGAACATCACTTCATAAAAATATAAAGATCGAAATAAAATAAGGGTGCTTAAGGTTTGCAACAAAAGAACAAGTGACATCTCAGAACTACAAAATTAATAACTAAGGTGGAGAAACAGAATAACTCTTGTAACTGAGGACATCATTTGATAATTAGAAAACTACATAGCACAAAATTAGTATAAATAAAAAGGCTCCAAGCGAGCATTCTTCCACTTAATCAGACAACATGAATGAGGCTAACCATACAACACCTGTAAAATATGTAGTACAATCAAAGATTGCATATATCAGGACAAAGTATGCAATATATTGCCAAAACCATTCAACCAAATAACAATCATAGCCTGATGAAGAACAAACATCTATAAAGAAGTGAATAATAGCCAGAAATTTGGAACCACATCAAAGACCAAGAAGCAGACAATGAAAGTAACGTCAAGATGCAAAACACGAAGAGAAACCAAGGCGAGAACCCCATCACTGAAAATCAGTTCCCTAACTCAGATGTGAAGCAACTTGGCAACACATTCAAATGGGAAATCACATTAACTCTTCAGCACCACTTTTAACTGTAAGATACCTTAAAATAAAAACTACTACTTCCCTGATTTTAGTCAGATTGACAGGCATCAAACACCTTTCAAATCACTATTACTCTTTTCCTAATATAGTTTCTAAACAGTCCCTGGAGTCTTTAGTGGTGAAACTGTTCTCAAGCAATGCAGATTTGACCAACCACGTCATTCATGCAACTGCTCTGTCAAATTAACTCTAGCCACCTTTTGAGGCAGGCATAGTGATGATATGTTGGCAGAATTGACATTTAACAACTCTCAGGGCCCAAATCATACACCTACTACCAATGTTTATACAACAGGATATGACCGTCCCATGCAGCCAGAATAATCTGTTGTTTGATAGAACTCAATGAAGCCATACTCTAAGCAACCCCATGGGTTTTGGTAATGGAAAAGAATAATAGAGGCCTTTACCCTTGGAGATCGCAATTAATATATATCCAACCACACTTGTAGGACGAAGCAAACCACGGATAAACTAGTACAACACATGAGGAAATTGCTAAAGCAAGTTGTATTGATGATGAACTTCAGCAAGAAAATTACGCATCCATATCCATAAAAAAGTACTTAAATCATAATTCAACCATGCCACCACACAGCAAAAGCAGTTTGTACAACCATATTGTTCTATAAGGGTGTACAATCCTGTAATGGAAGAAAATCTAGAATTTACACGTGGCATACGACGCTCGCATGCATTTTATCATTGAACAACCACCATCGCTTCTGACAACTATTGTTGACCATGAGGCCAAATCTCAAAACCAACCACACCAAAAGGATTCTATTAAATAATAATCACTTCCAAAAAATTAAAATGCCATCTAGTGAACCATTATCACAAGAACCTCATTCACGCGAGAACATCATCAAACAAACACTAAGAAGCATTCACTGAAGAGTTCACTCACAGCGGGGTAAAAATTGCATATAATTCACAATTCTCCAATAAGCAACATAATGAACTGAAGATGGAATATTAATACGCTAGACATCACATCCATCCTGGTAAATATTTGAAAAAACCTGGGGATACATTCAAATACACAACATTGCACCAGAAAATAAAAAATGGCGATGCCATGGCAGCCACGCATCTACCACCAGGCATACATATCCAATATCAGTAGTCATTAACCACGCACCGCACGTTGCAAATGTTAAGCGCACACACATGTCGAGGAGTTGTTAACTAAAGCATTTATAATCAACCATACGCATTCTTGACCATGATATGAATGAAGAAGAAAGAACACAAACGTCTAAATACACATTGCATATAGGACGATTTCACTATTATCTCAAATCAGCATCTAGAAGCCCTGTCAGCCAAAACACTCTAATGAAACAGCCAATTTATTTACTCTGGTGTTTGCTGTCATACATCAACCATGGTGAAAAGATAAGCTTCAGATGAGATCAGAAAAGCTCCAATAAGTCAGTCACTGGCCGAAAGTGAAAAGTAGATGATATTGCACAGCTAATCAGTAGGACAATTTACCAACAAATAGGTCGCAATCTCATCACATCACTTCTAAAGGAGATTTGGCAAACATCCAGTTGAACTCGTCAACTACCATCTCTATTTCATGATCCAACTTCACAACCACAAAACATTCCAAATTAAATTACTGTAGCGACAAGCAAGCACCACCATGACCAATTTCCACACATCTACTGAAGAAATCATACTACTACTCCAATGCAATAGAAATTGGTCACATCACTTGGAAATAATCCAAATGTCAGTCATTTCAAGTGCTGTACATCCAGAGATTCCACAAAGCTAAACACAGCAGACAGTTACACTCACATAACCTAATACAGTAATCAAACTCTCTAATTTGTCCAACTGAAACCTGTTGTACAAAATAAGAACCTCTCTTCACTATTGTCTACTGCCACAGAAAGGTTGATTCACAAGTTTTATTCTTGTCTTCTGCTTGGTTGACAGGATGAACGCAAAAGACAGTTGCAATCAATGGGCATCCAGACAATTGTGGAAAACTAACTGACATCAAACATGAGCTTATACTGCTCCTTCAGCCCTCAAAGGTCCTGAAAAGAGACATGTGTAGATCCGAAAGAAAATTTGCAACAAATTCTAACAACACATACCTTGTTGTTGCCCCGTTCTCTTATCTCTGATGAAAGCAACCTCGAGTACTCGTCCTTGTTCCTCAAACAAAGGTCGAATCTGACATGAAACAAACATATAAACTAAATGGACTGAGAGTTGAGGAAGAATACCAAACACATGCTCAAATGATACAGGTTGAATAAAAGAAAAGATGGGACCGGCAGCAATATTGGCAAATAATATGCATCAATGTCTAGAAGTCAAAAGGAAAAATATCAAGAGCACACAGGTCATGGAAAGCAAAGTTACAGTAAGTGCCTTGACACAAACTGGACAATTGTTCAGAAAATGCTCTGCTTAACTACTTTCTGATAAGAGAAACCGACATCAACCGCAAGTATCCATCGGTCTGAATACCAACTAATTGCGTAGCCATCAAAACATTAGTCTATTCTTCCTTCTTTGACAGGATATCAAGGTCAATTGTTTGCTGACACAAAAACTGAGTCCTTTCCATTTTTTTAGATATAAGAGGCAAACATAGAGAAAAATGGTAGAGAACGTGAGGTGCATGATCAGGAGAAGCATATAGAGCAGCAGGAACCAGAATCCTAAATGCTAGAGTCACTATGATTACTAACAACTAAGAGGGAAAATAAAACAAATGCCAGATTTAAGCATTAACAAGGACTTACATCTTCTTCAGCTGCTGCTCTTGGGACAGATCCCACAAAAAGTTTGGCAAAACCACCTTCATCAACTCCGTCTAAAGATATGGATAACAATGAATACATTAAAAAAAATATTTAATGGAAGTTGTGAAACACTCAAAAGAAAGCTGAAGTCAGCAAGCACAACGCATAAACCAACACAACAAAGAGAGGGAAAAAGACAATTAGAACGAACAGTTAAAGAACCTATCAGGTGTTAGTTATATACTACTAAAAGAACAGCAAGCATCAATGAACTCCCTTAATGGAACACAGAATCTACATTACATTGACCAAGCAATACGCCTTTGCTCTTTAGTCAACAAATTTCATTAATAAACACCAACTAATGTCAAAAATATACATATCAGATGCGTAAATGGTTCTAGTTGAGACGCTGAGTCACCCACTGTTGATCAACAATATGCCTACATGCAACCTTGATAAAGTATGCCTACACGTAACTACCACAGTATACACAAAGGATTTCCTATTAAAATATCAAGAGGCCTGAAATTTAGAACGTATAGAAGATACATTTGAATAATATAACGGTTTGAGAGCTATTTCTAAGAAACATACAATACCCTTCAGGCTCGAGGTGTTAGGGCACACTAAATAATGTTGGCTCACCATGCAAAGCACATTCTTGGCTTAGATGACCATTCTAAAGCCCACTTACACAAGCCACATCTACTCATATAACCGAAAAATCCTCCAAAGCCAATTGGCCCGCTCCTCTACCCTTCTCCACTTAAGTACCAGGCTTTAATCTGGATCCGAACGCGTCATGTATGCCTAACCTGCACATCACGCACTGCACTCTTATCACAAGGCCAAGGCCCTAGGGGCTCTAATTTGGCTTTAACTTAGAGAAACAAGACATTTTCTGCGTTTAAGGAGTCGTAAGACACCATAATGACAAATTGGTAGAGGACCAGTAAGAAGGTTAGAGAATTAGTTAAATTAGTTAAACTTGGCTGTTCATTCATCGTGAACAATGCTCCTTCTATAGTTCCTAGAAACTGAAGGCTACACCATAGGAATTTAACATGTACAAAAACACTGACCGTAATCCAATAAAGTACAAGATAAACACCCTAACCTCAGCCATAATGCCCTAAGATACCAATATCGTTTTTTTAAGGTTTTTGAAAGCCTTAAGGCCCTTAGCTACCAATATCATGAAGAACATATCAGTAATTTTCCCCTTCGAGCGTGCGCAATGAAATTCAATAAAATCGGACTTAACTTATTTTCTTTTAGCACAAAAGAAAAAAAATGAAAGTGCACCCACAGTAGCAAGATAATTGTTCATGAAACCCCAAAAAGTTAAAACTAATACTCCTAATAAATAATTGGAATTTCAGATGTACCCCTCCATCAATCAATCAACTAGCCTAAATCAGTTTGCCTCCACCACACAAAATCCTCTATATTCTATTCCGCTCTACTCATGTCCATTTCGTTCCAATACAAAATAATTCACGTTCAAATTACACTCGGGAATAAGGAAAACAAAAAAAATTACCTGGAGACCCACTTGTATTGGAAGAAAACGGATAACCCCGCTTTTGGCCCGAAAGTGGAGGAGGCGGTGGCGGCATCTGGTAATTCGAATGGAACCTTTCAGAATCAACCCCACCACCACCAGTACCAACAGCAACCGCATCAGTAGGAGGGTAGCGAGGAGGGCTATCGAAGGCGGGCCGGTGGGGCCCACGATATGCATTAGGGCTTCGACGATGATGTTGAGGGTGAGGGTTCATGGAACCATCAGAGAAATTAGTTCTAGAAGATGGGGGACCGCCTCTTGAGTGCTGCTGCTTATAATGAAATGGGTCTGAATTGTTGTTGCTATTCACATACCTCTCTCCTCCTCTGTGCCTATCCATCAGATTATTGACTTCAGCTATTTCTTAAACCCTAAACTTTTTGAGGATTGGAGATAAAGGGGTTCGAGTATCGGGGTCCCTTAAACCCTAGAGGAGTTCCTTGTGCTGAACTTACAGAACTAGCTATGCTCTAGCCTGTAGGAAATGGAGAACTCTAGCTATTGTAATGTCGTCTCTACAGTCGATAACTGATACAAACTGTGATTCGATAATCGTCAAGCAAAAGTGACGTCGTACCGCTTTAAGACGAGCATCATCTTACTTGTTTACTTGAATGACGTAACATGTATATATGTACCTCATATTGCATTTGAAAAAGTTCTTTTTTTCTTAAATTTCAAGCCGATCAAATAGATATTGATTAACTTTTTGCTTAGTATGAAAGTATAAAAAAAATTACTTTTCATGTCAGTACTATATAAATCCTACAATCAATCCTTTTGTTTAAAACGAGAAACTCTTTTTTCTTTTTTCTTTTTCTTTAGATATTCGATATTTATTATTTATTGGTCCGATTAACCTAAATATAAACTTGAGTACATTTTGATCAAGGTAAGACTAGGTGCATTCGATATTTGCATCAAATTATTATTAAGTTATCATAGTTAAGCGATATAAGAGTGAAAATATATATTAATAGTTTAATAGATACTATTTCCCTCCAACTTATATGCAAATTCCTTTGGCACACCTTTATTTAACATTCAATCTTTCACTTAACAAATATTTCTCTAGGTGTGTCTAAGTCACGTCACTCTTCTAACATGCACGTATTTAACCCATAAAAAGTATTTAACCCATAAAAAAGGGCATGAGGAAGGTAATGATTTTGTCCAAAATCTTATTTAAGTGCCATATGGTAAAGAATAAACCAAAAAAAAAAATTAAAAACATTAAAAATATTGATCAACCTTCAACCTCGAAGAAGCTTGACCTTACGTATGATTCCATTTTAGTTTAGCAAAAAACTTCCACCCTTTTGCTCCCTAACTCTATAGAGATTGAGGAAGGGTAAAATCGAAAATTTTATATTTTTATCAATTTCAGTTATTTCGTACCTTTCTTTCAGTGAGAAAATCAGTCAAACTCTACAGGATCAAACCTAGGTCGCTGCTCTATCCATTTAGTCATTCGAGAGTCTCTACACCTATCCTTTTTTCTTGAACCAATAAATTGATGAAACAATAGTCGGGCCTTCACTTTTCCTGACCAGGACAGCTCCCACATCTGTACAGTTCAAGAACGGCCTCCTCGATTGTGTATCATTCCGGACCACTATTCAAAATCATAGTCACTGGATTTTTTATCTCATATGTGCTTTTCATGAAAAATATACATTGAAAAATTGTTTAACTTATGATCATTAACTATGAGAATTGTATTTCTTTGTTCATAGGATTGCTCATCATGTAAATCTCCTAATATAGTTAAACACTTTCTTTAGAAATCTTTTTTTTTTAAATGCTAGGCTTCAGGTTGGTAGGGTAAAGAATATATTTATGTTGATTATTTCACTTTCATCTTTTGAATTTGTGATACCAAATTTTGCATTTGAAAATTAAAATATCTAAGACAACAAACTAACAACAAATAATAATATTTTATTTTAATAATTTGTGTGAGTTACAATATTTAGACTATTTTAAGCCAAAAGAAGTAGTCATCTGATTCTTCTCCTCACGATCATCAACACATGGGCTTGAATGCTTATTCTTGAATTAATGGGCTAAACTTGTTGGTTGAATTTGACCGCAGATGTTGAGCCCTACTTTGATCACAAACGTGAAGCTATGAAAGACTTGAAGCTCGCCACTGAAGAGTAAGACCTCTTGATTTATGGAAAACTTGTGGATCACCACTAGGGATGAAGGCTTCTTGATTGATGATTTGCGCATCACCACTATCACGACCCAAAATCCACTATAGGTTGTGATGGCGCCCAACGTCGCTTGGGCCAGCCAACGGTGAACTACCAACCTTTTACAATGCATTTTATTACTTTCGAAATCGTGAATCTTATTAGATAAAGAAATAAATGCTTTAAAATCATGAAAACTTACAATTTAAATAGAATAAATAATAAAATTGTGTAAATGCTAGGCAAAACCACAAACAATTTACAGAATATTCCAAAACCTGGTGTCACAAACGCATGAGCATTTACTAAGGAGTACAATAATGATACAACATCCGTCTGGAATATAAATAAGACAGAATAATGTAAATAATACGATGGAGACTCTGTGGGCTGCGATACGTAGCCTGAAATTTGCAGCTCACCATAAAGTCCCCTCAGCAGATGCGCCTACGCGCCAAGATGACCACCAAATAACCTGTCAGATCATGCACATTTAGTGCAGAAGTTCAGCATGAGTACGTAAATCAACGCAAACCCAGTAAGTATCTAGCCTAACCCCAGAGAAGTACTGACGAGGGGTCGACATTGACACTTACTATAGGTCCAATAAAGCAATATGATGTATCGTAAGTAGATATGAAGCACAACAGTAATAACGGGGTAAAATTGTAAATTACATAATCTTCCAAAAATTTCTTTTAAAGATATAGATTCCTCAGCCTCGTATTCTATCTCAACAGCTCAGATGTATCAAGTGCCAATATCAAACGGATAAGGAAATACCATATAAAGTGTCGGGCATCAATGAAAAGATAATCTCGTGAATGTTCGGATTGCCAGCGATATAACGCACGATTATGCCGAGGTCGTTCGGTCTGATCCAGAATAATATGTACACTGCCAAGGTCGAGCGGCACGAACCATAGATGTATATATTATACTGCCGAGGCGTTCGGCCCGCTCCACAAGAAATGAAGGAACTTATCGCATTACGCGGCACGTGCTTACAACACAGTACATAGTATAAAGTGAATGCAACCTTTACCGTTTCTCAATTAACTTGCCAACAACTCAAGGTGATAAAGCTCGGCCTAATATATATACATGTATTTCTAAATCAATTTCAATATATAAATTTGATTGATTAGGCCAGCAGAATAAGTTCAAATAATTAAAATATTACATGATAAAGTCCTAAGTCCACCTGGACATAAACATGCTTTAACTACGTACAGACTCTCGTCACCTCGTGCGTACGTAGCACCCACAACTAGTAGCACATAACAATCACATCACCTAGGGGTAGTTTACCCCTCACAAGGTTAGACAGAAGACTTACCTCGCTCCAAAGTTCTACAACTGGCTCCAACGCCACTCTAACACCTCAAACTGATGCCCGTCAATCCAAATCTAGTAAAACAATGTGCAAACCAATAAGAATATATTCTAATACTCATAATTAATCAATTTATAATAATTTCCAACTTCGCTCGAAAAGTCAACCCTCAAGCCCACATGCCGGATTTCGAAAATTTTCGAAGATAAACTTTACCCATGACATCACGAACTCAAATATATAATTTATTCCCAATTCCATGTCCAATTTCATGGTCAAATTCCAAAAATACCAATTTCTAGGTTTTCTCTTGAAATCCCATAATTTCCACAATTTTTCATTTATTTACAAGCCCAAATTCGTATGTTTAACTCACAACTTGTAGAAATTACTTACCTCGTGATTGACGATAAAAATGGCGCTCCAAAATCGCTCCAAGATCGGCTCCCATGGAAGAAATAAAATGAAAAATGAGCCAAGACCCGTTTTAAAACATTCTGCCCAGCGCTACTTCGTTCTGCGTCCCATGATCGCTTCTGCGGCATCAAGCTCGCAACTGCGAGAATCCAGCCAAAGTCGCCAACCGCATCTGCGGTCCCTTCAGCGCTTCTGCGCCCATGCTTCTGCGACGCCTCATCCGCAGGTGTAGTTCCGCTTTTGCGGAAACTCGACCACATCTGCGGCCCCAGTCTTTCCCCAGCAAATCCGCTTCTACGCTGGCCTAGCCGCTTCTGCGGAGTCGCATCTGCGGCCCTTTTTCTGCAGGTGCGATTGGATCAATACTTAGGCCCTTCAGCAATGCAACCAAGCTCCAAAGTGATCCGCAACTCGTCCGAAACATACCCGAGGCCAACAGGAACCCGTCCGAGCTTACCAACAAGTTCCATAACATAACACGAACCTGCTCGGGGCCTCAAATCACATCAAACATCATCAAAACTATGAATCGACGATTGAAACCTTTCTTTAAACTTTCAAACTTCGCCCGACGCGTCCGAATTATACTTAAACATCCCGGCACCAAAATTTGCGTATAAGTCACAAATCACGATATGAACCTATTCCAAGGCTCGGAACTCCAAATGGACACTGATAACATCAAAGTCCACTTCAAACCAAAATTAGGAAATTCTTAAACCTCCAAAATGCCAACCTTCCATAATAAGCGCCTGGAATGCTTCTGGACCACTTGATACTCAACCCGAACAAATGCCCAAGTCCGAAATCACAGTATGAACCTATTGGAACCTTCAAATCCCAATTCCGAGGTCATTTTCTCAAAAGTCAAACCTTAGTCAATTCTTCTAACTAAAAGCTTACAAAATTAGAATTTTCCTTCCGAATCAACTCCGAACTTCCCAAAATCCTATTCCGACCACATGTACAAGTCGTAATACATGAAGTGAAGTTACTCAAGGCCTCAAACATCCGAACGACGCGCTAGAGCTCAAAACGACCGGTCGGGTCGTTACATTCTCCCCTACTTAAACATACGTTCGTCCTCGAACGTGCTAAGAACTGCCTAAAATCACTGTTTTACACCTCGTGCACCTACTCGTGCCACCACAACCCACGTGAGCACATTAGCTTAAGCCAGACTGAAGATCCTCTCTTTTACCTTAGCCAACAAGCCTTAGGGCCAAATTCCAACATCCAAAATTCTCCACGAGACCTGATTCCAACATATGAACACCGTAACAATCTCAACCCACTGTACAAAATATGATCATGCACCCGTGCTGAGATCACACAATGCACCGCACAATTCGTATGTCCATAATAACATCCTCCGACTACAACAACTGCAACTTCACGAACCAAATGCCCGTAGTATACCTCATAACACATATAAGCACGGTCTCAGCCCTCGCAATACTGTCGCGACGAAAGAGATGCGTAGAAACTCATAACCACCTACCAATAAATCATGGAGTCTCTCTTCCTGATAAGAACCACTACCTCATTCTGAACTGAATAACGATATTTGCTTTTTAATATGCCCTACGTAAATTTGATCGCACTGATTTCAGGTCCAATAACCCGTCTCACCCAATACAAGCTGCTCAGGCAATAAGCCACCTCAGATACTGACCAAGATCTCATATGACGCCATCAATGCGCCAACAAGCTACAACTTGAATATGACACATAAGGAAGAACGAACTTTGGAAAAGAACTACCCGGACCGCGTAACGAATAAAGCGGCCATCAAATGCTATGAACCTTTCTCAAAGACGAGAAACAAGACACACAAAATACATATATGGAACCGTGCTTAACATCTCACTATTGAGGCGTGCAACCCGATCCAAATATGACATTGTTGCGGCGTGCAACCCGATCCAAATATGACATTGCTGCGCGCGCAACCCAATCCACACAACATATCCATGGCGGCGTGCGATCTGATCCACACATAACAATTAATAAAGAAGCACTCATCAAGCTGTAATGCTTATACTTACGAAATGCCCGAATGTCGACTACAAGTACGCCAAGTGCATAATACAACTCTGGGGAGACGGATAGTGCCATATGCAACAAAAACTCAAACACGACTAAGGTGCAATAAATAACCTGCATCTCGAAATCTTGCTCACATAACACCACAAGATACACGGGGTCACAACATATGTGTGAATAATCAAGTCGTCTCACAACCCACATGTCACAATAGAGTATTACATAGAATAGCTGACGACGGGAATAACATCCAACGCTCGAAGACTCCTCCATAAGCAATGCTATGCTGAATGAACACATTCGACCTGATGTAGAGCACACATTTATATTAGGCCCACCAACGGACCCCAAGCCGATTCCGATCATCCCATACTGGGCCAACAACCTTTCAAGGATCCACAATGGCCCCATTCATGACACACACGAGCAGCCGTCCCAATCCGGAACAAACTCCCACAGTTCACAACCAAAGGAAGAGAGCGCCTTCCAGGCATAAACTCTCACATTAACGATAGTACCATAATCTCCATGCTTGGTTTCAATTTTTAACAATCAAGTGACTAACATGACACACTTATACAGATTTCCCCGTGGATACGCTCCCACGACCTTCCTCATCGGGTAGCAAAGTCTGCACCTCCATACCACTAACCGTATTAATATTGTAAAGCAAATCAGGAATCCGCAAGTCAGTACAAAAAGCCTCTTACACAGGACACAGTTCTTGGGTGACACTAAAGAAAATGCTAGCTTACTCTGAACATCTGAATTCTTCCCTGCTCATCCGAGCTCGTGACATTCTGATCGACACTGAACCACAACCTTGATCCTCCACTTCCAATTTCCATGTCGCTCACTACACATATCACGCTGCTACGCGAGAGTACAAGAATTCATCATAACCCCTGAACCACCAGTAGAATAAACACTTCATTGGCTAGAAACCTTTCACTTAACTCGTTTCAGAAGAACCATTGCAACACGCAACTAAATTCCCGCGACCGCAGAAAATACAACCTCAAGTTGTGGTCAAAACCGCCATAATTCTTCCAGATCTATTTACACATAACCAGGCTATTTGAACCAAATGCCTCCCAAAGCAATCAAATTATGATGATTGTCAATCCCGCACGTACAACCACAAACCACATGTGTAACTTAACATGCCGAAGGAACTGATCCTTGCAGCAATCATACTGATTCAAACCATTACTAACCGACCCAACTTCTTCCAATTTACTCTTGACTTGACTTAGAAATAATAATAGCTCAGTTCAAAAGCATAACGAACTCAATCAGCACTCATCTCGAGTGACCCGAATCACGAGACCGCACCGTCTCAATACCCATGAACCATCTCATACCCTCCTCAAGCGCACAATAGCATCTCCAACTAGTACACCCATTCTGCAAGACCTTCCGCAAATCCGAAGCTATTTCTCCCTTTCCTCCAATACTACCCCGCAGACCCGATGATAACATAGAAAATCCCCTAAGTATTCTTCACACTCTACAATAAAAATCCCGGTCTTCAACCACACAACGAACCCACAATCCTTAGACATCGTGCTTACATCTTTGAACCTATTAGAACCACCATTGAGAGTCACCCACTCTGACACGGTCCCGAATATGATCAAATTCCAACGTCTCTGTTAGCACATGAACACTCCTAAAGAAGCAACTGGATGAATTCTTTTCCTTGTACATCACATCCACAAGAAGCATAAACTCTGAGTCTTCCCAAAACCTACACATGAACCGATAAGGCGAAATATAGCACACATTCATCAAGTGCTTTGCTCGAATTACCCCTGATATTTTCTTTTCTTAGTCATAAATGATCCACCAATACACCGATAACCAGAAACTCCACGAGCAGACAACCACGTGATCCAATCGTGGAAGATGGGCTCCCCCACTTAGCTTTAAGCTACCATCACATAATGTAGAACCCAAAAAGATTCCTCCTTCTCAATCACCATGATCTCGCACCGCCAACCTGCCAAATTTCTCGTAGTCTCTTGTTAACTTTTAATGGACATTCTAAATTATCAGCCACAATCGCATATTCGACCTTCTAGCAGGTAGTAAGTAGAACTCTTTGTAGAAAATTCATCAAAATCATGCAACCGCTAACCTACTCACTAGAGATAATCCACCTGTGGAATTCCATACCGGCATCTTCCAACGATGCTGCACTAGGTACCACTACTATGAAATCAGTAAAACCTCCTAAGCCCATGCTCGTCCACCAGCTATACAAGTCTGTTCATTCCCTATTGACATCTTCTGAAAGGCCGAAAATACATTCCAAACTCGAAGTCACATTGTATCCTCAAAAACGACAATCGAGTTTTCACACCCCTCTTTATTTCAAGCAAACTTCTCTCTCCATATTCAATCTATCTCAGTACAGTAGCCACCATCCTAAATGAAATCTGCAGATCTAGTCACTTTCCACCATGATTCCCAAATCGCACTAAACTTTCTCAAGGCATGTGGCTATCCTGCCACAGAATCCATATGCTACTCTGCCACTCCCACTTCAGTTAAACCATCTCCATTAAGCAACTTCTCGACCTCTGCTTTTCATACTTGACCTGCTAGCAACTCAACCACCGCGAGACACCTCCCACCATGTCATTCCTCATCCTTCGCTACCCAAATGTTGCCTCAAATCAAAATCCATCTCTATAGCACTTGAACTAATAAATTCTACCAACTCTAAGCCTCCTCGAAGATCATCTTTCTCGAGCCATTAGCATTAGAAACACCAATTGTTTATTATAACTGCTACACACCGCCATCTCTGGCAACCGCTTCTCATGCACCATTTCACAACACCCTATACCCGAAGGCAAATCAAAGAAGACCATAACACCGGCGAGCCTTAATGCGTTCAAACAAGGACAATGACACCATATCCCAAATGAGAATTCTACCATGCTCGAAAATATCAAGTCTCGTTACTCCATTAACTAAAGCCTGAACATCCATAGTCCGATTGCCTTTCCTCCGCTAGATTTAATTGTCGAACCTCTAAACCATGCACTGCTCATTTCGAGTCACTCACTGCCTTGACACATAAACAAGAACCCTAACATTACACCAACACTGTGCGATAACAATGCATGAATATCACAATAATCTGTGCATAGCCTCGAAACCGTAGGAAATACAGATAGTGGGTTGAAACGACAAAACACTCTTCCGCAAGGCAACGATAATAACTCGCTCGAATACGTAAGGAGAAATATCCTACACCACATCTGCAGCACCATTATAACTCCTTGACGTCCAATTGATAACAAGTGCCCCACGTCGCATAAGATTGGAGTAGGAAGGAAATGAAGGCATAAGTTTTAATAGAATAAAATCGCACAATGAGGAATCAAGAAGGGAAGTGCTCCTAACAGGCATGTAGCCTCCCAAAGATAAGTACAGACGTTTCCGTACCGATCCGCAAGACTCCACTTGACTCGCTCATGACTCGTGAAACTCAAGTGAACCTATAGCTCTGATACCAAGCTGTCATGACCCAAAACCCACTATAGTTCGTGATGGCGCCTAACGTCGCTATTGGGGCAGCCAACGGTGAACTACCAACCTTTAACTATGCATTTTATTACTTTTAAAATTGCGTATCTTATTAGATAAAGAAATCAATATTTTAAATTCATGAAAACTTACAATTTAACTAGAATAAATAATAAAAGCGTGTAAATGCTAGGCAAAACCATAAACAATTTACATAATATCCTAAAACCCGGTGTCACAAGCGCATGAGCATTTACTAAGGAATACAATAATGATACAACATCCGTCTAGAATATAAATAAGACAAGATAAAGCAAATAATATGATAAAGACTTTGTGGGATGCGATATGTGCCTGAAATTTGCAGCTCGCCATAAAGTCCCCTTAACAGCTGTGCCTATGCGCCAGGATGACCACCAAATAACCTGTTAGTTCGTGCACATTTACTACAGAAGTTCAGCATGAGTGCGTAAATCAACACGTACCTAACAAGTATCTAGCCTAACCCTAGAGAAGTAGTGACGAGGGGTTGACATTGACACTTACTAGAGGTCCAATAAAGCAATATGATGTATCATAAGTAGATATGAAGCACAACAGTAATAATGGGGTAAAACTATAAATTACATAATCTTCCAAAAATTTCTTTTAAAGATATAGATTCTTCAATCTCGTATTCTATCTCAACAGCTCAGATGTATCAAGTGCCAGTATCAAATGGATTAGGAAATACCATATAAAGTGTCGGGCATCAGTGGAAGGATAATCTCGTGAATGTTCGGACTGCCAGCGATATAATGCACGATTATGCCGAGGTCGTTCGGCCCGATCCAGAATAATGTGTACAATGCCGAGGGTCGAGCGGCACAAACCGTATATGCATCTATTATACTTCAGAGGCGTTCGGCCCACTCTACAAGAAAGGAAGAAACTTATCTCAATTAACTTGCCAACAACTCAAGGTGATAAAGCTCGGCCTAATATATATACATGTATTTCTAAATCAATTTCACTTTATAAATCTGATTGATTAGGCCAGCAAAATAAGTTCAAATAGTTCAAATATTACATGATAAAGTCCTAAGTCTACCCAGACATAAACATGTTTTAACTACATACGGGCTCTCGTCACCTCGTGCATATGTAGCACCCACAACTAGTAGCACATAACAATCACATCACCTAGGGGATAGTTTCCCCCTTACAAGGTTAGACATGAGACTTACCTTGCTCCGAAGTTCCACAACCGGCTCCAACGCTGCTCTAACACCTCAAATTGATGCCTGTCAATCCAAAGCTAGTCAAACAATGTGCAAACCAATAAGAATATACTCTAATACTCATAACTAATCAATTTATAATAATTTCCAACTTCGCTCGAAAAGTCAACAAAGTCAATCCTCGGGCCCACATGCCCGGATTTCGTAAACTTTCGAAGATAAACTTTACCCATGACATAACGAACTCAAATATATGATTTATTCCTAATTTCATGTCCAATTTCGTGGTCAAATTCCAAAACTACCAATTTCTAGGTTTTCTCTTGAAATCCCACAATTTCTTCAATCTTTCATGTATTTACAAGCCCAAATTCGTATTTTTAACTCACAACTTGTAGAAATTACTTACCTCATGATTGACGATGAAAATGGCGCTCCAAAATTGCTCCAAGGTCAGCTCCCATGGATGAAATCAAATGAAAAATAAGCCAAGACCCGTTTTAAAACATTCTGCCCAACGCTGCTTCGCATCTGCGGTCCCATGGTCGCTTCTGTGATAGCCGCTTCTGTGGAATTAAGCTCGCACCTGCGTGAATCCATACGAAATCGCCAACCGCATTTGCGGTCCCTTCAGCGCTTCAGCACTTCTGCGCCCACGCTTCTGCGGCGCCTCATCCGCAGGTGCGGTTCCGCTTCTGCGGAAACTCAACCGCATTTGCGGCCCCAGTCTTTCCCCAGCAAATCTATTTCTGCACTGTCCTGGCCACTTCTGCAGAGTCACATCTGCGGGCCTTTTTTCTGCAGGTGTGATTGCATCAGTACTCAGGCCCTTCAGCAATGCAACCAAGCTCCAAAGTGATCTACGACTCGTCCAAAATACACCCGAGCCCTCTGGGACTCCGTCTGAACTTACCAACAAGTTCCATAATATAACACAGCCTGCTCGAGGCCTCAAATTACATCAAACATCATCAAAACTATGAATCAACGATTGAAACAGTTCTTTAAACTTTCAAACTTCACCGAACGCGTCCAAATTATACTTAAACATCCCGGAATGGCAATAAAATTTTGCGTGCAAGTCACAAATCACGATACGAACCAATTCCAAGGCTCGAAACTCCAAACGGATATTGATTACACTAAAGTCCACTTCAAACCAAACCTAGAAAATTATTAAACCTCCAAAATGCCAACCTTCCAATAAGAGCCGAAATGCTTCCGGCCTACCCGATACTCAACCCGAACATACGCCCTAGTCTGAAATTATCATACGAATGGAACCTCAAATCTCGATTCCGAGGTTGTTTGCTTAAAAGTCAAACCTTAGTAAATTCTTCCAACTTAAAGCTCTGAAATTAGAATCTTCCTTCTGAATCAACTCCGAACTTTCCAAAATCTAATTCCGACCACACGTACAAGTTGTAATATATTAAGTGAAGCTACTGAAGGCCTCAAACCGCCAAACGATGCGTTAGAGCTCAAAACGACCATTCGGGTCGTTATAAGTACCAGAGAGGAAGACTTCTTAATTTATGGAGGACTTACGTATCACTAACAATGTTCTATAACAACCTAACCTTTTATTTCGTGATTTTGTGATCCAAATTGTATTAGGAGCATCTCTATATGTTGACATTATCATTTATGTGTAATGACTCAATCGACCTTTTTGAGTTTTAGGATCATATTTTCCTATGAGACTTTTTAGGTTCATTTAGTGTTTTACAACTTACGGGTATGAGTGGTTCAGGTCCCGAGAGGTTCGGGATTGATTCAGAACACTTAGTTCCTAACTAGAGGCTTGAAGTTAAGAGAGTTGATCAAAATAAATATTTTAGGTTAATGAGCTCGGATTGGTAATTTGAAGGTTCTAATAGGTTCATATGATGATTTGGGACTTGTACGTATATTTGACTTAGCACCAAAGGCGCTTGGGAATGATTCGAATGTATCTTGTGAACGTTGGAACTTAAAGAACTTTAGAAAGTTCATATTCTACTTTGGATCTTTAGTTTTAATTGTGATATTTTCATATGTGTTTTAAGCCCTTGGACAAGTTCGTATAGGGTATACGGACTAGTTGGAATGATTGGACAGGGTCCTGGGAGATTTGGGTGAGTTTCGGGGTGTTTGTGGAGTAGGTTTGGGATGGCTAAACCACAAAGATTGCAGTCAAGTCTTGAAGCTAGGGTGGACTGTAAGGCCCCGTAAAATTTCACCTTGAACCAGGGGTTTCGTGGTGCCGAGGCAAGCTCGACGCAGTACGGACTTTTTACAATGAACAACGCGTTGGGAGTTGAAGAAAAATTATTGCAAAATATGGCGTTTTTGCGGTGCCTTATGCGACCACAGAACTACTCCGTGGACCGCAGATCTGCCGCGGAGTGAAGCAGAAAAATGGCCAAATTTTGGAGGTCGATTTTGAATATGCGACCGCATAATCATTTTGCGGGCCGCATTTCCATCGCAGAGCTTGCAGGAAGAATTTCGTTGGGTGATTCTGCGGCTGCACAACTGGTATGCGAGCCACAGACTGGACTAGGCCAGCCCAGATTTTAGGATCGTTTACGCGGTCCATTTTGTGGGCCGCATACCTGATCTATGGTGCACTTTGCGGCTGCGGAGTCGAGTTCAGAGGGTCCATTTTTTGACTTTATAACACGACCCCATTTTGATTAAAAGCCACTGGGGCTTATTTAGAAGGCAAAAAATATGATATTTAGAGAGAAGAGAAGGGAGCTAGAGAGAGGAGGAACGACACCCAACATCTCCATACATCAAATCCTTACTCAAACCTTGAAATTCAGCAAGGAAATTCTCACAGTCCTTCATCTAGGAGGTAAGATTCTACTCCCTAACCCTCAATTTCGGGATTGGACTGAAAGTAGGTAATGGGAAGAGTGATTCTTGGGTGTAGGAGTTGTTCCTTTTGCATGCATGTACCACTAAGGGTTGTGGGGAGGTTTTTGAACTCAAATGGGTGAACATTGGGTTGTAGGATGAAGGAATCCACCATACAAGAACCTTGAAATCATATTGCATACCTAGTGTATGATAGAATGCTTAAATGAGTTGAACCCATGAATGTCTTCCTAATTATGGTTCAAATTTGTCATGTCTCTAATAGATTGAAGTCGCTAGGGTTTCCAGAACGTTGAGGTAATTTAAGGAAAGCTCAAGCGAGGTATGTTGGCTAAACTCCTCTTGTAAAATCGAATTCCATGATGTCCTTGTAAGTTGCGATTATGATTGGCTCGATTTCTTATTTCTCATATCCCCAGTCCTTCCTAATAAATTTGATTATTCTAAAATAAGTGTTGTGTTGAAAGATGTATGTAATCAAATTGTGTTCCAAATGTTTCTATCATATCATGATTCCCTCCGAGAATGTAATCTAGTATGACCAATGTATCAAAGGCGTTGACTTAAGAATCATGTTTCAATTGCAAGTTAGTATGCCTAATTGTGGATAAGAAACTCAATGTGATTAAGACTCTTATTGCTCATATATACACTTAAAGTCATGATTAGAAATTCCCTTATTGTTGATAATTTATGATGATGCTTGAAAGTTATGGGGGTGAGTATGAAATATGAAATACGGCCGACGTGCTAAGAACGAAATTACACTTATGGCCATTAGTGCCAATGAAATGAAAAGACGTGTGTTAGATTATGAAATGAACCATAAGTCCTCTGTATAATAAATATTTTGGGAGTATCGTTTAGTCACCAAGGAAGTTAGGTTTAAATAACCTAACCCCGAAACTACATGTGTCGGTGTAGGAGTAATTGAGGGACAAATCTCCGTGTTGATGTGTTGAGATTGTTTCCCTTAAATGGGACGAGAATGATGTGTTAAAATTATTCCCCTTAAATGGGATGAGATAATTTCTAGCGGAATGTGATGTGATGTCGACCCATACGACATTGTTGTGATATGACTTAGCCGATCGGCCTGAGATCGGATGTCATGCCGCGCACATGGTGGTGTTGTGATTGGATGTCTCAGGGTGAGATGGCTTAGCTGATCGGGATGAGATCGGACTCCATGCTAAAAGCACGGTGTGTATCGGTACTAAAGATCTCCCAACTTAAAAATATTGAAATTTACGTGAAACTTACCTTTCTCTTAACTTGACACTTTAATATTGTTTGAGGTTCTTATCGGTTCCATGCTTCTTTCTCATTGTACTGTTACTCGTTCAATTGAGAGGGTGATTAGTCTTACATACTAGTACTATTACATATGTACTAACGCCCCTTTTGCCGGGGGCGCTGCATCTTTAATGGACGCAAGTGGTCCCACAGCAGGTGGCGCTGATCCGTGATAGCAGCACACCCTCTCCTCAGCTGATTTGGTGAGCCCCACTTCATTTCAGGTCTTGTATCTTTTTCCCTCTATGTATGGTGTTTTGGAGGAATAGACGGAGCCTTTTTGCCTTCATCATCATACTACTCTTTTGTATTCATTAGAGGCTTTGTAGAGGTAGTGTGGGTTGTATCTTCTTTTGGGATAGTTAAGCTAAAGGTGTTGCATTTATATCATACGTTTCCTCTCCTAAACAACGAATGCGTAATGTAATATTTTGGGAACTCTGGATGGAAGTTCTAATGAAAATGAAATTGGTGTTGTTCACGTAATCTTATCATTGTTTAATTAATGGAATACGTCTTCACTTTATTATGGGTAAGGTCGGGTAGATAGCATCTAGTAGGATTGCTTGGCTGGGGCATCTCCGTTGAGCGCTGGTCACGCTCCCGAGGTCGGGACGTGACATGGACGCGAAGCGACCACCCTTGGTTGTAGAAGCTGAGGGGGATACTAAGGGGGAGGCGACGCGCTAACTGTGGCGCTAGTGCTTGGGCTGATTTCTGAAAATTTTAGCTTTCTTATTTTAAGCCCATTTCGGACCTAGACATTATTTTATCATTTAAAGAGCTACATAACACGTTTTTGGGAGATGTTTGTTAGGACCCAAAATTTCACCAAAGTCGTGATGGTGCCTAGTATCGCTTGCTACGCAAGCCAACAACCAATGTGCATAAATAAGCTTAAATAACAACATTAACTAGTTTCAAATGCGAAATAATATAAATAACTGAAGTCAAATCACGATACAACTGAAAACCATCCCAAAATTTGGTGTCATTGAGTACATGAGCTTTATAGAATAAGTAAATATAAAGTCCGAGTAAGATACAATATTGTCCAGAAGACTAAATAGTAATAACATGAAATAAAGAAAGGAACTTCAAGGTTTGCGAATGGAACAACAGTGTTACCTCAAAATCTCCAAATAGTCTGGATCCAGCTCACTAGCAGCTACCACGATCAACAATATCTGGATCTGCACATAAAGTGCAGAGTGTAGTATGAGTATAATCGATCTCATATACTCAATAAGTAGCAAGCCTAACCTCGGGCTGAAAGTAGTGACAAGCTCGGCAAGGTCCAATACTCTTTCCAACAACAAACAGCAACAATACAACATAATAATAACAAAGGAAGAGCATCTCAATAATAGCAAGTTCAACTCTATCACATTAAGAGGAAAATAAGCATGCTTTCCAAATATATCAGTCAAGACATGAACTTTAAATGCATCAGATATCAAATAGCATGAGGAAAATACAACTCTATGCCTACATGACAAATATTCATGCCAAAATCAACAACATCACGGTGTAATCATCAAGTAAACATAAGTCTCAACACATACATAGTGTCTGGCACAATTACCCCTCAATCGTACTCTCAGCACGCTCACGGCGCCTGGCTCAAAACCTTTTAATCATCATATACAATCACACTCACTACAACAAAAAGGATCTTTAGCGGCAATAAAAATAGCATTTAGTGGCGATAGAAGTTGCCGCTAAAGCATTTACTGGCCATTAATCTTTGGCTATAGTACATGGGGTCGCTAAAGCTTTTAGCGGCCATTCACAAAAGTGCTGGTAAAGATAGATTTTATTGCCACTGAAAGTCACAAAATTTAACGGTAATTGTTTAGTGGAAATATTATATTAGCTCCTAAATCCATTTATGATATTGTTTTATTTTCTCTTTTAGCGGCTATTTTATTGCTAGCAAATTTAACTAAATTGTCGCTAATAATCACAAACCTTTACAACAATTATTTTAACAACCATTGTAATGGCAGCAAAATTCTTCTCCGAAGTGACTTAATTTACACTTTTAATGTCCATTGTATTGCCAGTAAATCCAATTAAATTGTCGGTGAAAAATAAACCTTTTAGCGCAAATGAAAGGTACAATTTAACTAGCTTATTATTATCGTTAAATTTTCATCAAATTGGCAAATAATAATAAAATATACTACTATTAATTTGCAAAAAATATAATATATTTCATTAAATCTAGATAAACAAAATCAAGTAACAATTCATAATATTAATGTATCAACAACATAAAAACTATTACATTATTTGAACTAAATAATTAATGTCCTTGCAACTAATCCGATCGAAAACCCAAAATAATAAAATACTAGTTGCATAGTCCTCAAACAATTTTTGCAAATGTTCATTGTATAAAATCTTCCACGTGCTATATTTTCAAGCATAATACGACCTGAAATAATGAAATAAGTATGTCAAAAGATGAAATCTAATATAAAGAGAATGCTCATTTAACAAAATTCACAATTGATAAACCCTTTATTCATCATAACCAGTTCAATTAAGAGAATGAAAGGGAATGATCAATTGACAAAGTTTACTAATCTGCACTTTGTACTCTCAGGCCAAAAAAGATGTTGGTTCCTCAAGTTAGTCTAGAAATTGCTCTAGAAACCTCATCTTTTCAATTCTCTTTTTCAATGACACACATATAGCACCATATATGTACCCTACGACTCAATTTTCAGCACACTACAATTATAGATCAGCAATGCTCAAGTTTAATCATGTAATCAGTGACTACTAAAAGCATTTAGGAAAAGCTAGCACAACAATAGCAAACAAGCACATCTTAAAAAACTAATAAAGACCCATAATTTGGCTAACACAAATATAAATGCAAAACAAACACCAAAGTAAGATCACGTTTGACACTTCATGCTGTAACAAATCTAATTATACTAGGTAGTAATCAAGATATCCAGCATTGCCCTCAATCAATTTTAGAGAGTTTGAGTCATATCCAACAGAATAAGAGTTACAAATTAGCTGGTTATTCATATGATGAGCATGATGGTGGTAACTAGTAATATTTGTACCTCAACTTGGTGATTTGAATAGTTTCAATCTACCCTAGAAATATTTTTCCAATAGAAAATCCTTTACCTACAGGGAGAATAATCCGATTACCAAACTGAAAATATCCTTTTATCACATAATCTATATATAAATATAAAGCTGGGAATTGAAATAGTGATGTGGCACCTCCAAAACCCAGCATCTATATTTATCTTTTTTCCTGATTTTTTGAATTTTCATCCTTATTTCAATACAATCTCAATTTTAAAATGCTTTCCCTATACATAATTATCATGAGTCTTAAACAAGGAAAGAGGAGGAAATTTTGGAATTGAATTACATATTCCCCTACATACGTTGGTTATTAGTCTTAAATAAGGGAGAGGAAGAGATTCAATTTAATTGGGCAAAATAAGGACTTAAAGAAGTAAATGCATAAAATAAAGCTGGTAAGGAAGTATAGTATTATAAATCGGAAACGGCTTCTCCGGTGAATCCTCGCTCCTCTTATTTTTCTTCAATCCAATGAAAGCTCTTTGTATTATTTTTCCAACCGTTATTAGAATTAATGATACAATTATAAGTAGTAAATTGTATCTAAGTTGATATTTATTGGTTGTTCTTCCAATTCTCTGCTTGACCATTCAATTTATAATCCAACTATATATAATGGTCTCTAATTGCATACCAAATACATTATGGTGAGTTTTCAATACCTTCTTCATTTTGTAGTATTCTATATTACATGTTGAAATTAGAGTAAAAATCAAATATTTCAACAACTATTCATGTATCCACATTTATACATGTCATACTATATTTATGTATATAGAGATATGGAGGAGACAAAGTCAATGATGGTGATGGTAATGTTAGAAATCTCTCTCTATCAAATTTCACGAGCTGGTGAAGAAGTTTAGCAACTTTTATCTGAATTTTGATTCAATAACACTTTGTAGTTCGTATTCACTTCCAAGTGTTTTTGTTGTTTTGTTTGTGTCTATTATATATATGGATCATCATGGGGCTTGTAATGGTGATCGTGTTGTCACAAATATTATTTTAGTGATATTTTATTTTTTTATAGAGTAGAAAATATATTCTAAAAGTTCTTATACTTTATTGGGTATTACTAGAAGATTACTAGCTACTGTGTGAAGAATAATTTGTATCTAATTTACGGACATATAATGTGGCACTTCTCCAAGATTAATGACCAATTATTTTTATCACTTTTTGGCATTTTTCTCTTATTCTGTCCAATTATTTTATTTATGGAGATATAACGTGGCACTTTTCTAAAACTAAAATGACCTATTATTTTTACAAGTTTTGGCATCGGCGCAGTTAAATAAAAGTATATAATAATTTTAATTCTTCTTCCTCCCTTTATTTAAGGTGTACATATAGTAACTCCAAAAATTAATTGACCGCGGTAAAAAATTTAAAAAAAGTTCCCCTCTTTCCGGTTTTTGCATAGTAATGATTGCCAAGAGAATAAATTTAATAAGGCAAATTGAAAAAGGAAAGAGAAAGAAAAAAGGAAAGAAAGAATAAAAAATTGTAGAGGAAGTATAAGGTAGGGAAAAAATAGTAGAGTGTCCAGGGAATTGAGAAGCAAAGAAAAACAAGATCAATAAAAGGAAAAAGAATTAGGAAAAAGTGTCAATGACTTGAGTTTAACCAATGGATTTTCTTTTTTATTTTTAGTTTTTTTTACTTTTCATTTCATGTTTATTAAAAGTTTTACTATTTAGTGAAAAGAAAAAAAATCAAATGCATATCTAAGTACACATTCATGTATATAAAAAATCAAGTATTAAAACCATATGCGCGCAACTCTGCCCCATACAACTAGAATTCTCCTTAAAATTCTTATAAAAAAATCTGATAAGAAGATAGATTCATTAGGCTCAACTTCTAACAAGAATATTATCTTTTGTAACTTAATAAATATATAGAATAATTTCTTATATGCATTTAAATAAAAAACAATTATCCCTAATATCTGAATTTAATTTATAATAATTATTTTGTTCGATGACACTTATAGCAACCGCGCGAGAGCGCAGACAATTTCTCTAGTACATATATAAAAGCTATTCAAAACATTTCCATAGGATGGAATCAATAACACAAAAAGAATCACGAGTCAAATAGATAGTCAATCTCAGTTATAAATTCCTATACAGAGTTAAGAAGCATCTAATAAATAGTACCTATTTGAGTAGCTCTTGGCTTTTTTAATCCGCTAAACTGCTTGGCTTCTTATCTGATCTGTACTTCTTTAGGCGCAAAAAGAATAATCAAATATGTCTTACATCATTTGAAGTAAAGCAAGATTTTAAGAACAAGGGGAGGAAATATTCAACTTCTTTGGGAAGGTTGCTTTAGTGGTAGAGTCCCTCGAACAACAAGGTTGGTGATTTGAGTCATAAGTGACAGTGAAACACCAATGTTGTTCTTGGTAGGAGATTAGCATATAATAATTTACCCAAGAAAAAAAAGAATTTCTACTAATCAAAAAGAAATTCCTATTTCCTAAAGTCCAAAAATTGGTGAAGAAAAAAAAAGTTCAGGGAAACACAACTAAAAACTTAATTCCAATTTTTTAAAAAAATCTATCGTGACATGACTGAGCCAAGATAATAAACTATTCAAGAAAAATGAAACATCTTATTTATTGTGAAAAGGATTTTTAGAAAAATTACAGTTTTCAAACTATCTCATATTTTACGATGATTTTAGTAAAGGATTTGAGTTTCACTGATATTCTTGAAAAGCGGAACTATTTCGGAAAACTGTGAAAAAGTTGAGCATTTTATCTCTGAGCTACTTCCTCATTTATATGCTCTACGTTGTTATGAACTGCTGTTGGTTATTGGTGTTGGACCCGACCTATGTTCCAGCTCGCCACTACTTTCAACCTAAGGTTAGGTTTGTTACTTACTAGTACATGGGGTCGGTTGTAGTGATACCATACTTCTGCACATTGCGTGCATATGTTGTCTGCTGTTGTTGCTGTGTTCGATGGTTGCTAGATTTGAAGATGTACCTGCGTTCCGGTTGTAGCTGCCTCTTGTTCATGATAGTCGTAGATTTATAAAACTTTGTTTACGTACTTTTCAAACAGAAGATGTATTTACTTCATATCAGCTTTGTAAATTCTATTCTTAGAAGCTCATGATTTGTACTACCAGTCCTTGGGAAAGTGTATAAGATTTAGATAATTCTCTTGTTTAATTTGCCTTATTAAATGTTATGGGAATTGGATAGTGTAGTTGGCATACCTAATGGGTTGGGTTAGGTGCCATCACGATTAGTGAATTTTGGATCGTGACAACTACGACCTGAAATAATAAAATAAGTATGTCAAAAGATGAAATGTAATATAAAAAGAGTGCTCATTTAACAAAATTCACAATCGCTAAACCTTTATTCATCATATCTAGATCAATTAAGAGAATGAAAGAGAATGATAATTTGACAAAGTTTACTAATCCGCATTTTGTACGCTCAGGCCAAAAAAGATGTTGTTCCTCAAGTTAGTTTAGAAATTGCTCTATAAACTTCATCTTTTCAATTCTCTTTTTCGATGACACATATATAGAATCATAGATGTACCCGACAACTCAATTTTCAGCACACTACAATTATAGATCAGCAATGCTCAAGTTTAATCATGTAATCAATGGCTACTAGAAGCATTTAGGAAAAGCTAGCACAACAATAGCAAACAAGTACATCTTAAAAAAATAATAAAGACACCTAATTTGGCTAACACAAATTTAAATGCAAAACAAACACCAAAGTAAGATCATGTTTGACACTTCATGCTGTAACAAATCTAATTATACTAGGTAGTAATCAAGATATCCAGCATTGCCCTTAATGAATTTTAGAGAGTTTGAGTCATATCCAACAAAATAAGAGTTACAAATTAGCTGGTTATTCATATGATGAGCATGATGGTGGTAACTAGTAATATTTGTACCTCAACTCGGTGATTTGAATAGTTTCAATCTACCCTAGAAATATTTTTCCTATAGAAAATCCTTTACCTACAAGGAGAATAATCCGATTACCAAACTGATAAGATCCTTTTATCACATAATACATATATAAAAGCTATTCAAAATATTTTCATAGGATGGAACCTATAACACAAAAAGAATCACGAGTCAAATAGATAGTCAATCTCAGTTATAAATTCCTATACAGAGTTAAGAAGCATCTAATGAATAGTACCTATTTGAGCAGCTCTTGGCTTGTTATCTGGTCTGTACTTCTTTAGGGGCAAAAAGAATAATCAAATATGTCTTACATCATTTGAAGAAAGGCAAATTTTAAGAACAAGGGGAGAAAATATTCAACTTCTTTGGAAAGGTTGCTTTAGTGGTAGAGTCCCTCGAACTACAAGGTTGGTGATTTGAGTCATAAGTGACAGTGAAACACCAATGTTGTTCTTGGCAGGAGATTAGCATAAAAAAAGTTACCCAAGAAAAAAAAGAATTTCTACTAATAAAAAAGAAATTCCTTTTTCCTAAAGTCCAAAAATTGGTGAAGAAAAAAAAAGTTCAGGAAAACACAACTACAAACTTAATTCCAAATTTTAAAAAAAACTCTATCGTGACATGACTGAGCCAAGATAATAAAATAGTCAATAAAAATTTAGAAACACTTGCAATTGTGATAATAGGTCTTTAAAAATTCGATAAGACACTTAAGAAAAATGGCGATAGATAGTCTCGTATCAAGGAGAGGGTAGAGTCTCATTCCATCAAAAGGTATCCACTAAACTATGATGGGAGAGGAAGAGATGAATTAGACGATGATGGCTGTAATTATAGTATTGCAAGGTGGTGAAACTATAAAGTTTATTTTTAACCTATATGAGTATATTCACATAGACATCATGATCACCCCCCTATAATTCTCTGAATCTCATAAGTTAACGATTATGGCAAAATAAGTCTATTTCTTGGCAGACAATTCAAGATAACACTCAATGTAATCTGATGCATTGTTATGTATGCATATTACAAGAATAAAGAAATGAGGCAGAATAGCTGGCAGAAAAAATATTAAAATAAGAGTTTGTTCAATTGGTCATATTTTGAGTTGGGGAGCTCGGATTTGGCGATTTTAGAGGCAATTTTTACCATATGGATTGGGGTAAGTATTATCTTCTTGGCTTTGGTTATATTTTATGAATTCATCTTCATTTTTAGGATTTGATTGATGATTTCAAAGTAAAATTTGGGAGTTTTTGCCTAAAGTTTCATAAAGTGAAATTTTAAGTTTTGAGCATCAATTCGGCGTCGGATTTGAGTGAAATTAGTATGGTTGGACTCATAATTTAATGGGTTGTCGGATTTTGTGAGTTTTATCGGGTTCTGAGGTGCGGGCCCGGGTTGGGCTTTTTGGCCGATTTTGGGCTTTTGATTGAAGATTCGACCTTTTTCAATTGGGATTGGTTCCTTTAGCATTGTTTGATGTATTTGAGTTATTTTTGGTTAGTTTCGAGCCGTTCCGAGGTTGGAATGCGCGAGATGGCATTTTTGGACCATCGTTTGGCTTGCTCGATATTGGAATTGGCTTGTTCGAGGTAAGTAACTCTTCTAAACTTAGTGCTGAGGGTATGAAACCCCGAATTACGTGTTATTTGATTCGTGTTGAGGTGATGCACATGCTAGGTGACGGGCGTGTGGGCGTGCACCCTGTGAATTGTGTCTCTGCTATTTTCCACGGCACTGTATAGTGGCCCTATCTTGTTGATATCTGTATTTTCACCATGTGATAAAGTAATTGAGCTGTTAATCATGCTAGATATCATGTTTAGGCTTTATGCCGATACTGTTGGGAACCATAGTGGTCATTTCTTGCTGTCATCCCATTGGTTTTCATTGATATTTTGTACTCAGTCATATTCATGCATTTTACATCATATCTCAGTCTCAGTTATTATTCATTGGCACATCATATCATTGTTCTGGGTTAGTCTTCATGACATTGTGAGCCCGTGGGTGAGACTGGAGAGATTGATGACTGAGTGAGGCCGAGAGCCTGATTATGAGTGACAGTTATGGGATCGGGCTGCACGCCACAACATGTTATAATGATTTATGCCTGGATCTGGCTTGTGATAGCGCTTGGGCTGAAAGAGCCCCTCCGGAGTCTGTATACACCCCTATTGAGCGTGGTTGATTATATTGAGGGATGGATCTTCCCTGGACATGGATATTGTCCGAAGCATTTATATACATGGAGATGGATCTTCTCCATGGGGACGGATTGGCCTTCCTCGGTACTGAGTGACTGATGGTCAGTGATGTATATATTCCGGGATGGATCTTCCCTGGCCAAATGGGCCATATACAGTACCGAGTGGTTGAGCATGATGAGTGGGAAGTGTAAGACAGTGAGATTGAGTACTATGAGTGTGTGAGTACATGATTCATCTCTGAGATACATGGTATTGGCATGCACACATGACATACAGGCATAGAGATGCATTTTTCCTCATGTTGTACGGTATTACGTCATTCATGACTTTTACACACATTGATATGTAGCATAGAGAGGTATTTCACACTCGTTATTTGGAAAGAAAATGAAACATCTTATTTATTATGAAAAGGATTTTTAGAAAAATTACAGTTTTCAAACTATCTCATATTTTACGATGATTTCGGTAAAGGATTTGAGTTTCACTGATATTCTTGAAAAGCGGAACTATTTCGGAAAACTGTGAAAAAGCCGAGCATTTTATCTCTGAGCTACTTCCTCATTTATATGCTCTACGTTGTTATGAACTGCTGTTGGTTATTGGTGTTGGACCCGACCTATGTTCCAGCTCGTCACTACTTTCAACCTAAGGTTAGGTTTGTTACTTACTAGTACATGGGGTCGATTGTAGTGATACTATACTTCTGCACATTGCGTGCATATGTTATCTGCTGTTGTTGCTGTGTTCGATGGTTCCTAGATTTGAAGATGTACTTGCGTTCCGGTTGTAGCTGCCTCTTGTTCATGGTAGTCGTAGATTTATAAAACTTTGTTTATGTACTTTTCAAACAGAAGATGTATTTACTTCATATCAGCTTTGTAAATTCTATTCTTAAAAGCTCATGATTTGTACTACCAGTCTTTATGAAAGTGTATAAGATTTAGATAATTCTCTTGTTTAATCTGCCTTATTAAATGTTATGGGAATTGGATAATATAGTTGGCTTACCTAACGGGTTGGGTTAGGTGCCATCACGATTAGTGGATTTTGGATCGTGACAACTACGACCTGAAATAATAAAATAAGTATGTCAAAAGATGAAATGTAATATAAAGAGAGTGCTCATTTAACAAAATTCACAATTATGAGCACGTGATTTTTGCCTCACCTGAATTACTCCTACAGAATTCCAAAATAGATTTTTTTCCTTTTAATTGTTTGTTAATTTAGGAATTATTTTAGAATTTTTTTGTTTGTTTGCATTTTGTGTGCATGTTTAATTTTATTTAATTCATAGAAAATACAAAAAAATATGTTGCATTTGCATTTAGGATTTAATTTTATATTGTTAGAGTAATTAGTAAATTAGTGTTTCATAAAAATTGGAAAATCACCAAAGAATAACCAATTTTTGCATTTTATTGTTTAATTTCGAATTTTGGTAGTTTTCTTTAAATTTGGTTTTTTTAAATTAGTTACGTTAATTAGTGTTTGGAATTAATTAGTATTTTTGATAGGCTAGTTAGTTTCAAGATTTAATTTAGGCTTTGATTTTTAATTTTGGAAAAAGGAAAAGAATTTCGAAAAAAAAAATTGAAAGAGAAAAGAAAACAATGAAGAAAATCATATTTTTTGGGCCACAATTCGAATTTCCCATAGCCCAAACCAATTTCCCCCTTTAAATCCGACCAAATACCCGTTAGAACCGGCCCAAAACCCATTCAAAAAACCGGTCTGCCTCACTAATGAGCCAAACGACACCGTTTCAATTGATTGGATCAGGACCGTTGATCTCTTTTGATCTAACGGTCCGGAACTGAGGCACATGACATTATTTAACTGTCTGAATCGGGATACCCCCCCAAACCCGTCTCTCTCACTTCACCCATTATCAGAGATCGTACCCCAAACCCTAGGGCGCCGCCCTGATTTTCCACCGCGGCGCCACTCCCAAACGACCCCAAAATAACACCCTACAACCCCCACGACCCCCTCATACTAAATCCACAACCCTTTTCCCTCGAATCTCTCCTGAACTCCTCGAATTTTAAATCGAAGGCATGAACCCTAATTTCCCAAAAACCTAAATCAGTAGCCTATTGAAGATTTGGAGTCAAAATGGGCTTTATTCATGTGTTTTCATTTGAGAACACATGATTAAAGCCCATTTCGGCCAAAAGCTCGAGGAGTTGAATTCAAGTTTAGGTCGTCCAATATTTTTGTACTTCTCAGTCTCTTTTTATTTTTCTTGCATGTTTCTTTTTCTTTCTTTTAAGATCCTTTTCATCTCTTTTTTCTGTTTTCGTTTTTCTTCCTTACGAGTTCATCTTTCCGCTTGTTCTGTTTGCATGATTAGTTTAATAATAAGTTTAGTTTATTTGTTGTTTAATTGGTTTATTTTCCTTCTATTTTGTTTTTGTTTCGCATTAAAGAGTTACTGGTTTTTCTTTTGGGGGATTCTGGGCAACCCGTTGAATTTTGATGGCTAGCTAAGGCTTGAGTTGAATTATGAAATCAGAAAGCCCAAAAAGGGAATTGAATTGGGTTTTTTACAGACCCATACCGAATGGATTTGGGTCAATTTGACCCATGTTCTGTCTAGGTTCTTGGGGTAATTAACAGGGTTTAAAGGGGTAATTTGGGAAGTCTAAGTGAAGGAATCTCATTTAATTGAATGGGGAAGCTTCCTAGAAGCTGGGGGTAGGGATTAAACTGAAATTCTGAATTTTACATTAAGGGTATGTGAGCAAAAACCAAAATGCCAAAAGGTTTCAAGTGCAAAACTGATTTTCTTTAGGCTGCCCTAAAAGCTTGCCTATAAAGGCACCTTTTCTTCAAGCTCAAGTCAGATTTTGAAAAAGAAAAATTAGAGAAGAAAAATCCTGAAAACTGAACGGCTGAGTTTTTGAGAACAATTCTGAAATAACACTGAATTCTCCACATTTCTTTGTTAAAAACAACTCAAATTCTGTTTAGTTTAGGATTTCTGATCTTCCCTGCTAGTTGAACTCTCTGAGAAACCCCAAATTCCTGCACCTGGTTTAAAAAATGGTTTAATTTTGGGGACTTGAAGATTTGGTTTGAAGCTTTTGGTTTTTGGAGACACTGTTGCATTGCTGGGATTCAGGCTGTTTGCTGCCGCTGACTCTTTGCTGATTCTTCATCTTTTCTTTTTCTCTTTCGATATTCAGGTACACACTCTTAGGCCCTATTGATTGTGAAGTTGGATTTGAAGAGTGAAATGAAAAGCAGAAAGTTTAAAGCATGATACCAGTTTTATTTGTGATTCATTCATATCTTTTGTGTTGACACTATATTTTCTTTTAGTAGCTTCAAGTGTTGTATTATCTAGTTGAGTCTTGTTTTAGACAGTGAGTTTTGCTATTGTATTTAGCTTGGGACCATTATGAAACTTGGAAAACAGTTCGTTTGGTTGGATCAGTAGTTTTAGACTCTATATTCCATCATTTAAATCCTGTAATGTGGACTGCATTGGACATTCTCTGCTATGTAGTTCAGTTCATTTAAATTGTTGGCACATGTTTGTGGTGTTTGGATGCTGCAATGTTCATGCAATAGGTAACTGATTACTTGTTAAGTGTTGGTTGGTATAAAATCACGTTCAAAAGAAAAAGGGTAATGACATTAAGGGTCAAGCTATGTATAGGATTACTATTGGTGTAATTGTGAGCATGTTTGAGCTAATTTTAATGCTAAAATTATCCATTTGGTAATCCCTAAGGTTTGTTTTGCTGTTGTGTGCATGGAAAAGGAGTTTAATTGAAGTTGGAAGTTCATGCAAATGTCCATTAAGTTAGTTTGAACTGATTCAGATCTGATGGCATGTATAACTTGCATTGTTGGTAATTAGCTGGGTTCGATGTTGACACCTCTCTTAACGTTTCTGATATTGAATGCACGCCTGGAGACTCGAACCCGAGTCCTTCCTCTTCAGTCCTTAGTCCTCAAAGATTTAGGCCATCTCTTGGGCCCTGGGCCATGGGGCCACTTGAAATGGAGTTGCAGGCCTCATCGTTTGGGCCAGCCCGCTTCAAATTAATTAGACAAGTTTAGACAAGTTTTTAGTTATGACCCTCACATTAGTATTAACTTAAATATTAAATAATCATAATACTCGTAGTTTTGCTTTAGGCTCGATTTAGACTAGTATTGCAATTATGTATACGTTCGCGTAACATAATTGCAAATTTAACTCTAAAAATGACTCGAGGGATGCGTTCGCGCAACCTCAACCAAACTTTCTTAATAAATCAACAAAAGCGTTATTAATCATGGACACGTTCGCGTGACATGATTTTGACATGCCAAAAGAAAAGAGTATACGTACGCGTAACTCAATTCTTTAATTACGAATGGTTCAAGTAATTAAAAGCGGTAAAAGATAATTGCACATAGGTCCTAAAAATTAGTAGTTGAACAATTAAGCCGAGTAATAATCACTAAGCGACCGTGCTAGAACCATCGGGAGTGCCTAACACCTTTTCCGGGTTAACAGAATTCCTTATCTAGAATTTCTGGTTCGCAGACTCTTTAAAAATAAAACTTCCTCGATTTGGAATTTAAAATAAACCGGTGACTTGGGACACCGTAACTTATTCCAAGTGGCGACTCTGATTGATAAATAGTCCCATTTCGAATAATGTCACTTTAATTGGAAAAACTCCCTTATATACCACCCCTTGGGGTGGTGTAAAAAAGGAGGTGTGACAGCTCTGGCGACTCTGCTGGGGATAAGAGACCCAGAACTTCCGGTTCAGGGTTCAAGAATTCGAGCTTGTTAATGTGATTTTTATTTGGCTTTATTGTTGATATTACTGTATTTTGTGGACTTAATGTGCTAATTGTCATTTACCGCTTTGATATTACTTGAACTATGTTTAAATGTCTTCTTACGCTACCCTTCTGAGTCTTCTGAAAATGGTGCACACGTTCGCGTGGCCCGCTTTTTCTGTAGAAATTATACCAAATAAGACGGGGCTGGGCAAGCAACAAGGCCGGGCAGACTTTCGTGCTCCCGGTACGTTGCCCCCTCCTCGACCCCAGTTGTCCGCTCGGGTAACCCAAGTCTAGTCCACAAGCCCCAGGTTTTAAACCTAGTATAACGCAACCTCATGCCGGATCCCTAGTAGGAACGTTTGTTTGCATCACGTGCATTTGACCTTGGGGACTCAACACAGGGGCTGGGTCCGTCTAGGACATGTGTACCCAAAATAAAAGACCATCCCGATGCATCCTACGTGCTATGTGAATATTTATCTGTTTCGGCTTGCATGTTGACCGGCTAGGAAAAGGAAATAAAGAGAAAACCAAGAGTGAGGTAGGATAGAGAATTTACCCGGTTTCTAAAAATTCCGGTATTTGAAAATGTCTCGAAACTCTGCCGAATTTTTGAAAAAAAAAAGAAAAAGGAAAATGTATTTCAAAAAAAATGAAAGTGAGTCAAATATCATGTTTTTATGTCAAAACTGACCGAACTACACGGGTCTGATTCTCACTGGATGTGAGATACGTAGGCAAACCTCATCGGTTCCGACCCCAATTTTCAAAAATCCAAAAAAAAAATTTCCTTTAGTTCCTTCTTTAAAAATCTTTCCTTAGAAAATTCAAAAAAAAAGAGAGTAGTTTTTAAAAGAAAAATGGTTTCCTTCCTTCTAATGTCTTTCATGCGAAAAAAGAAATTCAATAAAAATCAAAATCCAAAAATACGGGTTTCCTTCATTTTGAAGTATTTTTCCAAAAAAAAAAAAATCCAAAAAAAAATTAGAAACAAAAATCCTAGAAAAATACTCTTTAGATGTCTTTCTTTCATAAATGTAAAAACAAATTGAAAAAATTGAAGCCCAAAAAATATTTTTGCTTTTCTTTAGAAGTACTTTTGTAAATAAATAAAAGCTCAGAAATTCAAAACATTTTTCTTAAAAAAAAAGTCCCTCTTTCGAAAATTAAGAGGCAATTTCCAAAACCCAAAAATATTTTCTTTCTTCCTTAGAAAAAGAGAAAACAAATAAAAATTCAAACAAAAATATTTTCTTTTACTTTTGAAATTCCCAAAGTTCCAATCAAAGAAAGGATTTAGTAGTACTTCTTTCTAAATAAAATACAAATACAA